>NC_060142.1:1109902-1179475 GCF_021461385.2 Schistocerca piceifrons | reverse complement strand
GGAATCTGTAACTACTGTCACAGGAATGTTTCAAACATAGACAGTAAGAAGGGTCAGTTTTCTTGTACTTAAGTAGGCATTGTGCCTTTTGTATTGTATTCCGATGCAATTTCTAGGTTTCATCGTCAATAAGAAGGTCAGAGGTATACAGTAAACCTGAAGGAAAGCATCGGAATCTATAACTAGTGTCACAGGAATTGTTCACAACATAGACAGTAAGAAGAGTCAGTTTTCTTGTACTTAAGTCGCCATTGTTCCTTTGCTATATCACTCCAATGCAATTTCTGTGTTTCATCGTCATTAAGAAGGTCAGAGGGATACAGTAAACCTGAAGTGAAGCATCGGAATCTATAAGTAGTGTCACAGGAATGGTTCAAAACATAGACAGTAAGATGAGCCAGCCTTCTTGTACTTGGGTCGGCATTGTGCCTTTTGTATTTAATTCCGATGCAATTTCTGTGTTTCATCGTCAATAAGAAGATCAGCGGGATACAGTGAACCTGAAGTGAAGCAACGGAGTCTATAAGTAGTGTCACAGGAATGGTTAAAAACATTGACAGTAAGATGAGCCAGCCTTCTAGTACTTGAGTCGGCATTGTCCCTTTTGTATTTAATTCCGATGCCATTTCTGTGTTTCATCGTCAATAAGGAGGTCAGAGGGATACAGTGAACCAGAAGTGAAGCATCGGAAACTATAACTAGTGTCACAGGATTGGTTCAAAACATAGACAGTAAGAAGAGCCAGTCTTCTTGTACTTCAGTCGGCATTGTGCCTTTTGAATTTAATTCCGATGCAATTTCTGTGTTTCATCGTTAATAAGGTCAGAGGGATACAGTAAACCTGAAGTGAAGCATTGGAATCTATAGCTAGTGTCATAGGAATGGTTCAAAACATAGACAGTAAGAAGAGTCTGTCTTCTTGTACTTAAGTCGACATTGTGTCTATTGCATTTAATTCCGATGCTATTTCTGTGTTTCATCGTCAATAAGAAAGTCAGAGGTATACAGCAAACCTGAAGTGAAGCATCGGAATCTATAACTAGTGTCACAGGTATAGTTCAAACATACATAGTAAGAAGAGTGAGTTTTCTTGTACATAAGTTGGCACTGAGATATTTGTATTTAATTCCGATGCAATTTCTGTGTTTCATCGTCAATAAGAATGTCAGAGGGATACAGTAAACCTGAAGTGAAGCATCGGAATCTATAACTAGTGTCACAGGAATGGTTCAAATCATAGACGGTAAGAACAGTCAGTTTTCTTGTACTTAAGTCGCCATTGTGCTTTTTCTATTTAATTCCGATGCAATTTCTGTGTTTCATCATCAATAAGAAGGTGAGATAGATACAGTAAACCTGAAGTGAAGCATCGGAATCTGTGACTAGTGTCACAGGAGTGGTTCAAACCATAGACAGTAAGAAGATTCAGTTTTCTTGTACTTAAATCGGGATTGTGCCTTTTGTATTAAATTCCGATGCCACTTCTGTAATTCATCGTAAATAAGAAGGTCACAGGGATACAGTAAACCTGAAGTGAAGCATCGGAATCTATAACTAGTGTCCCTGGAATGGTTAAAACATAGACAGTAAGAAGGGTCAGTTTTCTTGTACTTAAGTCGGCATTGTGCCTTTTGTATTTAATTCCGATGCAATTTCTGTGTTTCATCGTCAATAAGAAGGTCAGAGGGATACAGTAAACCTGAAGTGAAGTATCGGAATCTATAACTAGTGTCACAGGAATGGTTCAAAACATAGACAGTAAGAACAGTCAGTTTTCTTGTACTTACGTAGGCATGGTGCCTTTTGTATTGAATTCCGATGCAATTTCTGTGTTTCATCGTCAATAAGAAGGTCAGAGGTATACAGTAGACCTGAAGTGAAGCATCGGAATCTATAACTAGTGTCACAGGAATGGTTCAAAACATAGACAGTACGAAGAGTCAGTTTTCTTGTACTTAAGTCGCCATTGTGCTTTTTCTATTTAATTCCGATGCAATTTCTGTGTTTCATCATCAATAAGAAGGTCAGATAGATACAGTAAACCTGAAGTGAAGCATCGGAATCTGTGACTAGTGTCACAGGAGTGGTTCAAACCATAGACAGTAAGAAGATTCAGTTTTCTTGTACTTAAATCGGGATTGTGCCTTTTGTATTAAATTCCGATGCCACTTCTGTAATTCATCGTCAATAAGAAGGTCAGAGGGATACAGTAAACCTGAAGTGAAGCATCGGAATCTATAACTAGTGTCCCTGGAATGGTTAAAACATAGACAGTAAGAAGGGTCAGTTTTCTTGTACTTAAGTCGGCATTGTGCCTTTTGTATTTAATTCCGATGCAATTTCTGTGTTTCATCGTCAATAAGAAAGTCAGAGGGATACAGTAAACCTGAAGTGAAGCATCGGAATCTGTAACTAGTGTCACAGGAATGCTTCAATGCATAGACAGTAGGAACAGTCATTTTTCTTGTACTTAAGTAGGCACTGTGAATTTTGTATTGTATTCCGATGCAATTTCTGTGTTTCATCGTCAATAAGAAGATCAGCGGGATACAGTGAACCTGAAGTGAAGCAACGGAGTCTATAAGTAGTGTCACAGGAATGGTAAAAACATTGACAGTAAGATGAGCCAGCCTTCTTGTACTTGAGCCAGCATTGTGCCTTTGTACTTAATTCCGATGCCATTTCTGTGTTTCATCGTCAATAAGGAGGTCAGAGGGATACAGTGAACCTGAAGTGAAGCATCGGAATCTATAACTAGTGTCACAGGATTGGTTCAAAACATAGACAGTAAGAAGAGCCAGTCTTCTTGTACTTCAGTCGGCATTGTGCCTTTTGAATTTAATTCCGATGCAATTTCTGTGTTTCATCGTTAATAAGAAGGTCAGAGGGATACAGTAAACCTGAAGTGAAGCATTGGAATCTATAGCTAGTGTCATAGGAATGGTTCAAAACATAGACAGTAAGAAGAGTCTGTCTTCTTGTACTTAATTCGGCATTGTGTCTATTGCATTTAATTCCGATGCAATTTCTGTGTTTCATCGTCAATAAGAAAGTCAGAGGTATACAGTAAACCTGAAGTGAAGCATCGGAATCCATAACTAGCGTCACAGGTATAGTTCAAACATACATAGTAAGAAGAGTGAGTTTTCTTGTACATAAGTCGGCATTGAGATATTTGTATTTAATTCCGACGCAATTTCTGTGTTTCATCGTCAATAAGAAGGTCAGAGGGATACAGTAAACCTGAAGTGAAGTATCGGAATCTATAACTAGTGTCACAGGAATGGTTCAAAACATAGACAGTAAGAACAGTCAGTTTTCTTGTACTTACGTAGGCATGGTGCCTTTTGTATTGAATTCCGATGCAATTTCTGTGTTTCATCGTCAATAAGAAGGTCAGAGGTATACAGTAGACCTGAAGTGAAGCATCGGAATCTATAACTAGTGTCACAGGAATGGTTCAAAACATAGACAGTAAGAAGAGTCAGTTTTCTTGTACTTAAGTCGCCATTGTGCGTTTTCTATTTAATTCCGATGCAATTTCTGTGTTTCATCATCAATAAGAAGGTCAGATAGATACAGTAAACCTGAAGTGAAGCATCGGAATCTGTGACTAGTGTCACAGGAGTGGTTCAAACCATAGACAGTAAGAAGATTCAGTTTTCTTGTACTTAAATCGGGATTGTGCCTTTTGTATTAAATTCCGATGCCACTTCTGTTATTCATCGTCAATAAGAAGGTCAGAGGGATACAGTAAACCTGAAGTGAAGCATCGGAATCTATAACTAGTGTCCCTGGAATGGTTAAAACATAGACAGTAAGAAGGGTCAGTTTTCTTGTACTTAAGTCGGCATTGTGCCTTTTGTATTTAATTCCGATGAAATTTCTGTGTTTCATCGTCAATAAGAAGGTCAGAGGGATACAGTAAACCTGAAGTGAAGCATCGGAATCTGTAACTAGTGTCACAGGAATGCTTCAATACATAGACAGTAGGAAGAGTCAGTTTTCTTGTACTTAAGTAGGCATTGTGAATTTTGTATTGTATTCCGATGCAATTTCTGTGTTTCATCGTCAATAAGAAGGTCAGAGGGATACAGTAAACCTGAAGTGAAGCACCGGAATTTATACCTAGTGTCACAGGAATGGTTCAAAACGTAGACAGTATGAAGAGTCAGTTTTCTTGTACTTAAGTCGGCATTGTGCCTTTTGTATTTAATTCCGATGCAATTCCTGTGTTTCATCGTCAATAAGAAGGACAAAGGGATACAGTAAACCTGAAGTGAAGCATCGGAATCTGTAACTAATGTCACAGGAATGGTTCAAAACATAGACAGTAAGAAGAGTCAGTTCTCTTGTACTTAAATCTGCATTGAGCCTTTTGTATTTAATTCCGATGCAATTTCTGTGTTTCATCCTCAATAAGAAGGTCAGAGGGATACAGTAAACCTGAAGTGATGCATCGGAACCTATAACTAGTGTCACAGGAATGGTTCAAATCATAGACACTAAGAAGAGTCAGTTTTCTTGTACTTAAGTTGTATTTGAGCCTTTTGTATTTAATTCCGATGCAATTTATGTGTTTCATCGTCAATACGAAGGTCAGAGGGATACACTAAACCTGAAATGAAGCATCTTAATCTATAACTAGTGTCACAGGAATGGTTCAAAACATAGACAGTGAGAAGAGTCAGTTTACTTGTACTTAATTCGGCATTGTGCCTCTTGTATTTAATTCCGATGCAATTTCTGTGTATCATCGTCTATAAGAAGGTCAGAGGGATACAGTAAACCTGAAGTGATGCATCGGAATCTATAACTAGTGTCACAGGAATGGTTCAAAACATAGGCAGTAAGAAGAGTCAGTTTACTTGTACTTAAGTCGGCATTGTGCCATTTGTATTTCATTCCGATGCAATTTCTGTGTTTCATCGTCAATAAGAAGGTCAGAGGGATACAGTAAACCTGAAGTGAAGCATCGGAGTCTATAAGTAGTGTCACAGGAATGGTTAAAACATAGTAAGAAGATTCAGTTTTCTTGTACTTAAGTCGGCATTGTGCCCTTTGTATTTAATTCCGATGCTATTTCTGTGTTTCATCGTCAACAAGAAGGACAGAGGGATACAGTAAACCTAAAGTGAAGCATCAGAATCTGTAACTAATGTCACAGGAATCGTTCAAGGCATAGACAGTATGAAGAGTCAGTATTCTTGCACTTAAATTGGCATTGTGCCTTTTGTATTCAATTCCGATGCAATTTCTGTGTTTCATCGTCAACAAGAAGGTCAGAGGAATGCAGTAAACCTGAAGTGATGCATCAGAATCTGTAACTAATGACACAGGCATGGTTCAAAACATAGACAGTAAGAAGAGTCAGTTTTCTTGTACTTAAGTCGGCATTGTGCCTTTTGTATTTAATTCCGATGCAATTTCTGTGTTTCGTCGTCAATAAGAAGGACAAAGGGATACAGTAAACCTGAAGTGAAGCATCGGAATCTGTAACTAATGTCACAGGAATGGTTCAAAACATAGACAGTAAGAAGAGTCAGTTCTCTTGTACTTAAATCTGCATTGTGCCTTTTGCATTAAATTCCGATGCCACTTCTGTAATTCATCGTCAATAAGAAGGTCAGAGGGATACAGTAAACCTTAAGTGAAGCATCGGAATCTATAACTAGTGTCCCTGGAATGGTTAAAACATAGACAGTAAGAAGGGTCAGTTTTCTTGTACTTAAATCGGCATTGTGCCTTTACTCTTTAATTCCGATGCAATTTCTGTGTTCCATCGTCAATGAGATGGTCAGAGGGATACAGTAAACCTGAAGTGAAGCATCGGAATCTGTAACTAGTGTCACAGGAATGTTTCCAAACATAGACAGTAAGATGGGTCAGTTTTCTTGTACTTAAGTAGGCATTGTGCCTTTTGTATTGTATTCCGATGCAATTTCTGTGTTTCATCGTCAATAAGAAGGTCAGAGGTATACAGTTAACCTGAAGTGAAGCATCGGAATCTATAACTAGTGTCACAGGAATGGTTCAAAACATGGACAGTAAGAAGAGTCAGTTTTCTTGTACTTCAGTCGCCATTGTGCCTTTTCTATTTCATTCAAATGCAATTTCTGTGTTTCATCGTCAATAAGAAAGTTAGAGGCATACAGTACACCTGAAGTGAAGCATCGGAATCTATGACTAGTGTCACAGGAATGGTTCAAAAGATAGACAGTAAGAAGAGTCAGTTTTCTTGGACTTAAATCGGCATTGTGCCTTTTGTATTTATTTCCGATGCGATTTCTGTGTTTCATCCTCAATAAGAAGGTCAGAAGGATACAGTAAACCTGAAGTGAAGCATCGGAACCTATAACTAGTGTCACAGGAATGGTTCAAATCATAGACAGTAAGAAGAGTCAGTTTTCTTTTACATAAGTCGGCATTGTGATTTTTGTATTCAATTCCGATGCCATTTCTGTGTTTCATCATCAATAACAAAGTCAGAGGTATACAGTAAACCTGAAGTGAAGCATCGGAATCTATAACTAGTGTCACAGGAATGGTTCAAAACATAGACACTAAGAAGAGTCAGTTTTCTTGTACTTAAGTGGTATTTGAGCCTTATGCATTTAATTCCGATGCAATTTATGTGTTTCATCGTCAATACGAAGGTCAGAGGGATACACTAAACCTGAAGTGAAGCATCAGAATCTGTAAGTAGTGTCACAGGATTGGTTCAAAACATAGACAGTAAGAAGAGTCAGTCTTCTTGTACTTAATTTATCATTGTGCCTTTTGTATTTAGTTCCGATGCAATTTCTGTGTTTCATCATCATTACGAAGGTAAGAGAGATACAGTCAACCTGAAGTGAAGCATCGGAATCTATAACTAGTGTCACAGGAATGTTTCAAAACACAGGCAGTAAGAAGAGTCAGTTTACTTGTACTTAAGTAAGCATTGTGCCATTTGTATTTAATTCCGATGTAATTTCTGTGTTTCATCGTCAATAAGAAGGTCAGAGGGATACAGTAAACCTGAAGTGAAGCATCGGAATCTATAAGTAGTGTCACAGGAATGGTTAAAAACATAGTAAGAAGAGTCAGTTTTCTTGTAATTAAGTCGGCATTGTGCCCTTTGTATTTAATTCCGATGCTATTTCTGTGTTTCATCGTCAACAAGAAGGACAGAGGGATACAGTAAACCTGAAGTGAAGCATCAGAATCTGTAACTAATGTCACAGCAATCGTTCAAGACATAGACAGTATGAAGAGTCAGTATTCTTGTACTTAAATTGGCATTGTGCCTTTTGTATTCAATTCCGAAGCAATTTCTGTGTTTCATCGTCAACAAGAAGGTCAGAGGGATGCAGTAAACCTGAAGTGATGCATCAGAATCTGTAACTAATGACACAGGAATGGTTCAAATGATAAACAGTAAGAAGAGCCAGTTTTCTTGTACTTAAATCTGCATTGTGCCTTTTGTATTTAATTCCGATGCAATTTCTGTGTTTCATCGTCAATATGAAGGTCAGAGGGATACAGTAATCCTGCAGTGAAGCATCGGAATCTATAACTAGTGTCCCTGGAATGGTAAAAACATAGACAGTAAGAAGAATCAGTTTTCTTGTACTTAAGTCGGCATTGTGCCTTTTCTCTTTAATTCCGATGCAATTTCTGTGTTTCATCGTCAATGAGATGGTCAGAGGGATACAGTAAACCTGAAGTGAAGCATCGGAATCTGTAACTACTGTCACAGGAATGTTTCAAACATAGACAGTAAGAAGGGTCAGTATTCTTGTACTTAAGTAGGCATTGTGCCTTTTGTATTGTATTCCGATGCAATTTCTAGGTTTCATCGTCAATAATAAGGTCAGAGGTATACAGTAAACCTGAAGGAAAGCATCGGAATCTATAACTAGTGTCACAGGAATTGTTCACAACATAGACAGTAAGAGGAGTCAGTTTTCTTGTACTTAAGTCGCCATTGTTCCTTTGCTATATCACTCCAATGCAATTTCTGTGTTTCATCGTCATTAAGAAGGTCAGAGGGATACAGTAAACCTGAAGTGAAGCATCGGAATCTATAACTAGTGTCACAGGAATGGATCAAAACATAGACAGTAAGATGAGCCAGCCTTCTTGTACTTGGGTCGGCATTGTGCCTTTTGTATTTAATTCCGATGCAATTTCTGTGTTTCATCGTCAATAAGAAGATCAGCGGGATACAGTGAACCTGAAGTGAAGCAACGGAGTCTATAAGTAGTGTCACAGGAATGGTTAAAAACATTGACAGTAAGATGAGCCAGCCTTCTTGTACTTGAGTCGGCATTGTGCCTTTTGTATTTATTTCCGATGCCATTTCTGTGTTTCATCGTCAATAAGGAGGTCAGAGGGATACAGTGAACCTGAAGTGAAGCATCGGAAACTATAACTAGTGTCACAGGATTGGTTCAAAACATAGACAGTAAGAAGAGCCAGTCTTCTTGTACTTCAGTCGGCATTGTGCCTTTTGAATTTAATTCCGATGCAATTTCTGTGTTTCATCGTTAATAAGGTCAGAGGGATACAGTAAACCTGAAGTGAAGCATTGGAATCTATAGCTAGTGTCATAGGAATGGTTCAAAACATAGACAGTAAGAAGAGTCTGTCTTCTTGTACTTAAGTCGACATTATGTCTATTGCATTTAATTCCGATGCTATTTCTGTGTTTCATCGTCAATAAGAAAGTCAGAGGTATACAGCAAACCTGAAGTGAAGCATCGGAAACTATAACTACTGTCACGGTATAGTTCAAACATACATAGTAAGAAGAGTGAGTTTTCTTGTACATAAGTTGGCATTGAGATATTTGTATTTAATTCCGATGCAATTTCTGTGTTTCATCGTCAATAAGAAGGTCAGAGGGATACAGTAAACCTGAAGTGAAGCATCGGAATCTATAACTAGTGTCACAGGAATGGTTCAAATCATAGACAGTAAGAACAGTCAGTTTTCTTGTACTTAAGTCGCCATTGTGCTTTTTCTATTTAATTACGATGCAATTTCTGTGTTTCATCATCAATAAGAAGGTCAGATAGATACAGTAAACCTGAAGTGAAGCATCGGAATCTGTGACTAGTGTCACAGGAGTGGTTCAAACCATAGACAGTAAGAAGATTCAGTTTTCTTGTACTTAAATCGGGATTGTGCCTTTTGTATTAAATTCCGATGCCACTTCTGTAATTCATCGTCAATAAGAAGGTCACAGGGATACAGTAAACCTGAAGTGAAGCATCGGAATCTATAACTAGTGTCCCTGGAATGGTTAAAACATAGACAGTAAGAAGGGTCAGTTTTCTTGTACTTAAGTCGGCATTGTGCCTTTTGTATTTAATTCCGATGCAATTTCTGTGTTTCATCGTCAATAAGAAGGTCAGAGGGATACAGTAAACCTGAAGTGAAGCATCGGAATCTGTAACTAGTGTCACAGGAATGGTTCAATACATAGACAGTAGGAAGAGTCAGTTTTCTTGTACTTAAGTAGGCATTGTGCCTTTTGTATTGCATTCCGATGCAAGTTCTGTGTTTCATCGTCAATAAGAAGGTCAGAGGGATACAGTAAACCTGAAGTGAAGCACCGGAATTTATACCTAGTGTCACAGGAATGGTTCAAAACATAGACAGTAAGAAGAGTCAGTTTTCTTGTACTTAAGTCGGCATTGTGCCTTTTGTATTTAATTCCGATGCAATTTCTGTGTTTCATCGTCAATAAGAAGGACAAAGGGATACAGTAAACCTGAAGTGAAGCATCGGAATCTGTAACTAATGTCACAGGAATGGTTCAAAACATAGACAGTAAGAAGAGTCAGTTCTCTTGTACTTAAATCTGCATTGTGCCTTTTGTATTTAATTCCGATGCAATTTCTGTGTTTCATCGACAATAAGAAGGTCAGAGGGATACAGTAATCCTGAAGTGAAGCATCGGAACCTATAACTAGTATCACAGGAATGGTTCAAATCATAGATAGTAAGAAGAGTCAGTTTTCTTGTACTTAAATCGGGATTGTGCCTTTTGTATTAAATTCCGATGCCACTTCTGTAATTCATCGTCAATAAGAAGGTCACAGGGATACAGTAAACCTGAAGTGAAGCATCGGAATCTATAACTAGTGTCCCTGGAATGGTTAAAAACATAGACATTAAGAAGAGTCAGTTTTCTTGTACTTAAGTCGGCATTGTGCCTTTACTCTTTAATTCCGATGCAATTTCTGTGTTCCATCGTCAATGAGATGGTCAGAGGGATACAGTAAACCTGAAGTGAAGCATCGGAATCTGTAACTAGTGTCACAGGAATGTTTCCAAACATAGACAGTAAGATGGGTCAGTTTTCTTGTACTTAAGTAGGCATTGTGCCTTTTGTATTGTATTCCGATGCAATTTCTGTGTTTCATCGTCAATAAGAAGGTCAGAGGTATACAGTTAACCTGAAGTGAAGCATCGGAATCTATAACTAGTGTCACAGGAATGGTTCAAAACATGGACAGTAAGGAGAGTCACTTTTCTTGTTCTTAAGTCGCCATTGTGCCTTTTCTATTTCATTCAAATGCAATTTCTGTGTTTCATCGTCAATAAGAAAGTCAGAGGCATACAGTACACCTGAAGTGAAGCATCGGTATCTATGACTAGTGTCACAGGAATGGTTCAAAAATAGACAGTAAGAAGAGTCAGTTTTCTTGTACTTAAATCGGCATTGTGCCTTTTGTATTTAATTCCGATGCAATTTCTGTGTTTCATCCTCAATAAGAAGGTCAGAGGGATACAGTAAACCTGAAGTGAAGCATCGGAACCTATAACTAGTATCACAGGAATGGTTCAAATCATAGATAGTAAGAAGAGTCAGTTTTCTTTTACATAAGTCGGCATTGTGATTTTTGTATTCAATTCCGATGCCATTTCTGTGTTTCATCATCAATAACAAAGTCAGAGGTATACAGTAAACCTGAAGTGAAGCATCGGAATCTATAACTAGTGTCACAGGATTGGTTCAAAACATAGACAGTAAGAAGAGTCAGTCTCCTTGTACTTAATTTGGCATTGTGCCTTTTGTATTTAGTTCCGATGCAATTTCTGTGTTTCATCATCATTACGAAGGTAAGAGAGATACAGTAAGCCTGAAGTGAAGCATCGGAATCTATAACTAGTGTCACAGGAATGTTTCAAAACATAGGCAGTAAGAAGAGTCAGTTTACTTGTACTTAAGTCAGCATTGTGCTATTTGTATTTAATTCCGATGCAATTTCTGTGTTTCATTGTCAATAAGAAGGTCAGAGGGATACAGTAAACCTGAAGTGAAGCATCGGAATCTATAAGTAGTGTCACACGAATGGTTAAAAACATAGTAAGAAGAGTCAGTTTTCTTGTAATTAAGTCGGCATTGTGCCCCTTGTATTTAATTCCGATGCTATTTCTGTGTTTCATCGTCAACAAGAAGGACAGAGGGATACAGTAAACCTGAAGTGAAGCATCAGAATCTGTAACTAATGTCACAGCAATCGTTCAAGACATAGACAGTATGAAGAGTCAGTATTCTTGTACTTAAATTGGCATTGTGCCTTTTGTATTCAATTCCGATGCGATTTCTGTGTTTCATCGTCAACAAGAAGGTCAGAGGGATGCAGTAAACCTGAAGTGATGCATCAGAATCTGTAACTAATGACACAGGGATGGTTCAAAACATAGACAGTAAGAAGAGCCAGTTTTCTTGTACTTAAATCTGCATTGTGCCTTTTGTATTTAATTCCGATGCAATATCTGTGTTTCATCGTCAATAAGAAGGTCAGAGGGATACAGTAATCCTGCAGTGAAGCATCGGAATCTATAACTAGTGTCCCTGGAATGGTAAAAACATAGACAGTAAGAAGAGTCAGTTTTCTTGTACTTAAGTCGGCATTGTGCCTTTTCTCTTTAATTCCGATGCAATTTCTGTGTTTCATCGTCAATGAGATGGTCAGAGGGATACAGTAAACCTGAAGTGAAGCATCGGAATCTGTAACTACTGTCACAGGAATGTTTCAAACATAGACAGTAAGAAGGGTCAGTTTTCTTGTACGTAAGTAGGCATTGTGCCTTTTGTATTGTATTCCGATGCAATTTCTAGGTTTCATCGTCAATAAGAAGGTCAGAGGTATACAGTAAACCTGAAGGTAAGCATCGGAATCTATAACTAGTGTCACAGGAATGGTTCACAACATAGACAGTAAGAAGAGTCAGTTTTCTTGTACTTAAGTCGCCATTGTGCCTTTGCTATATCACTCCAATGCAGTTTCTGTGTTTCATCGTCATTAAAAAGGTCAGAGGGATACAGTAAACCTGAAGTGAAGCATCGGAATCTATAACTAGTATCACAGGAATGGTTCAAAACATAGACAGTAAGATGAGCCAGCCTTCTTGTACTTGGGTCGGCATTGTGCCTTTTGTATTTAATTCCGATGCAATTTCTGCGTTTCATCGTCAACAAGAAGATCAGCGGGATACAGTGAACCTGAAGTGAAGCAACGGAGTCTATAAGTAGTGTCACAGGAATGGTTAAAAACATTGACAGTACGATGAGCCAGCCTTCTTGTACTTGAGTCGGCATTGTGCCTTTTTGTATTAATTCCGATGCCATATCTGTGTTTCATCGTCAATAAGGAGGTCAGAGGGATACAGTAAACCTTAAGTGAAGCATCGGAATCTATAACTAGTGTCACAGGTATAGTTCAAACATACATAGTAAGAAGAGTGAGTTTTCTTGTACTTCAGTCGGCATTGAGATATTTGTATTTAATTCCGATGCAATTTCTGTGTTTCATCGTCAATAAGAAGGTCAGAGGGATACAGTAAACCTGAAGTGAAGCATCGGAATCTATAACTAGTGTCACAGGAATGGTTCAAATCATAGACAGTAAGAACAGTCAGTTTTATTGTACTTACGTAGGCATGGTGCCTTTGTATTGAATTCCGATGCAAAATCTGTGTTTCATCGTCAATAAGAAGGTCAGAGGTATACAGTAAATCTGAAGTGAAGCATCGGAATCTATAACTAGTGTCACAGGAATGGTTCGAAACATAGACAGTAAGAAGAGTCAGTTTTCTTGTACTTAAGTCCCCATTGTGCCTTTTCTATTTAATTCCGATGCAATTTCTGTGTTTCATCATCAATAAGAAGGTCAGATAGATACAGTAAACCTGAAGTGAAGCATCGGAATCTGTGACTAGTGTCACAGGAATGGTTCAAAGCATAGACAGTAAGAAGAGTCAGTTTTCTTGTACTTAAATCAGGATTGTGCCTATTTGTATTTAATTCCGATGCAACTTCTGTAATTCATCGTCAATAAGAAGGTCAGAGGGATACAGTAAACCTGAAGTGAAGCATCGGAATCTATAACTAGTGTCCCTGGAATGGTTAAAACATAGACAGTAAGAAGTGTCAGTTTTCTTGTACTTAAGTCGGCATTGTGCCTTCTCTATTTAATTCCGATGCAATTCCTGTGATTCATCGGTCAATGAGAAGGTCAAAGGGATACAGTAAACCTGAAGTGAAGCATCGGAATCTATAACTAGTGTCACAGGAGTGGTTCAAAACATAGACAGTAAGACGAGTCTGATTTCTTGTAGTTATGAAGGCATTGTGCCATTTGTATTGAATTCCCAAGCAAATTCTGTGTTTCATCGTCAATAAGAAGGTCATAGGGATACAGTAAACCTGAGGTGAATCATCGGAATCTATAACTAGTGTCACAGGAATGGTTCAAAACATAGACAGTGAGAAAAGCCAGCTTTCTTGTACTTAAGTCGGCATTGTGCCTTTTCTATTTAATTCCGAAGCAATTTCTGTGTTTCATCGTCAATAAGGTCAGAGGGATACAGTAAACCTGAAGTGAAGCATCGGAATCTATAACTAGTGTCACACGAGTGGTTCAAAACATAGACAGTAAGAAGAGTCAGTTTTCTTGTTTTTAAGTCGGCATTGTGCCTTTTGTATTTAATTCCGATGCAATTTCTGTGTTTCATCGCCAATATTAAGGTCAGAGGGATACAGTAAACCTGAAGTGAAGCATCGGAATCTATAACTAGTGTCCCTGGAATGGTTAAAAACATAGACAGTAAGAAGAGTCAGTTTTATTGTACTTAAGACGGCATTGTGCTTTTCTATTTTATTCCGATGCAATTTCTGTGTTTCATCGTCAATAAGGAGGTCAGAGGGATACAGTGAACCTGAAGTGAAGCATCGGAATCTATAACTAGTGTCACAGGAATGGTTCAATACATAGACAGTAAGAAGAGGCAGTCTTCTTGTACTTGAGTCGGCATTGTGCCTTTTGTATTTAATTCCGATGCAATTTCTGTGTTTCATCGTCAATATGAATTTCAGACGGATACAGTAAACCTGAAGTGAAGCATCGGAATCTATAACTAGTGTTACAGGAATGGTTCAAAACATAGACAGTAAGAAGAGTCATTTTTCTTGTTCTTAAATCGGCATTGTGCATTTTGTATTTAATTCCGTTGAAATTTCTGTGTTTCATCGTCAATAAGAAGGTCAGAGGGATACAGTAAACCTGATGTGAGGCAACGGAATCTATAACTAGTGTCACAGGAATGGTTCAAATCATAGACAGTATGATGAACCAGCCTTCTTTACTTGAGTCGGAATTGTGCCTTTTGTATTTAATTCCGATGCAATTTCTGCGATTCATCGTCAATAAGGAGGTCAGAGGGATACAGTGAACATGAAGTGAAGCATCGGAACCTGTAACTAGTGTCACAGGAAAGTTTCAAAACATAGACAGTAAGAAGAGTAAGTATTCTTGTACTTAAGTCGGCATTGTGCCTTTTGTATTTAGTTCCGATGCAATTTCTGTGTTTCATCGTCAACAAGAAGGTCAGAGGGATACAGTAAACCTGAAGTGAAGCATCGGAATCTATAACTAGTGTCACAGCAATGGTTCAAAACGTAGACAGTAAGAAGAGTCAGTTTACTTGTACTTAAGTCGCCATTGTGCCTTTTGTATTTAATTGCGATGCAATTTCTGTGTTTCATCGTCAATACGAAGGTCAGAGGGATACAGTAAACCTGAAGTGAAGCATCGGATTCTGTAAGTAGTGTCACAGGAATGGTTCAAAGCATAGATAGTAAGATGAGTCAGTCTACTTGTACTTGAGTCGGCATTGTGCCTCTTGTATTAAATTCCGATGCAATTTCTGTGTATGATCGGCAATATGAAGGTCCAAGGGATACAGTAAACCTGAAGTCAAGCATCGGAATCTATAACTAGTGTCACAGGAATCGTTCAAAACATAGACAGTAAGAAGAGTCATTCTTCTTGTACTCAAGTCGGCATTGTGCCTTTTCTATTTAATTCCGATGCTATTTCTGTGTTTCATCGTCAATTAGAACGTCAGAGAGATACAGTAAATCTGAAGTGAAGCATCTGAATCTGTAACTAGTGTCAAAGGAATGGTTCAAAACATAGTCAGTTAGAGGAGTCAGTCTTCTTGTCCTTAAGTCGGCATTATGCCTTTTGTATTTAATTCCGATGCAATTTCTCTGTTTCATCGTCAGTAAGAAGGTCCAAGGGATACAGTAAACCTGAAGTGAAGCATCTGAATCTATAACTAGTGTCAAAGGAATGGTTCAAAACATAGATAGTAAGATGAGTCAGTCTTCTTGTACTTGAGTCGGCATTGTGCCTTTTGTATTAAATTCCGATGCAATTTCTGTGTATGATCGTCAATAAGAAGGTCCAAGGGATACAGTAAACCTGAAGTCAAGCATCGGAATGTATAACTTGTGTCACAGGAATGGTTCAAAACATAGACAGTAAGAAGAGTCAGTCTTCTTGCACTTAAGTCGGCATTGTGCCTTTTGTATTTAATTCCGATGCCATTTCTGTGTTTCATCGTCAATAAGAAGGTCAGAGGGATACAGTAAACCTGAAGTGAAGCATCGGAATCTAAAACTAGTGTCACAGGAGTGGTTCAATGCATAGGCAGTAAGAAGAGTCAGTTTTTTTGTCCTTAAGTCGGCATTGTGCCATTTGTATTTAATTCCGATGCAATTTCTGTGTTTCATCGTCAATAAGAAGGTCCAAGGGTTACAGTAAACATGGAGTGAAGCATCGGAATCTATAACTAGTGTCACAGGAAAGGTTCAAAACATAGACAGTAAGAAGAGTGAGTCTTCTTGTACTTAAGTCGGCATTGTGCCTATTCTATTTAATTCCGATGCAATTTCTGTGTTTCATCGTCAATAAGAAGGTCAGAGGGATACAGTAAACCTGAAGTGAAGCATCGGAATCCTTATCTAGTGTCACACGAATGGTTCAAAACATAGTCAGTGAGAAGAGTCAGCCTTCTTGTACTTAAGTCGGCGTTGTGTCTTTTGTATTTAATTCCTATCCAATTTCTGTGTTTCATCGTCACTCAGGAGGTCCAAGTGATACAGTAAACTTGGAGTGAAGCATCGGAATCTGTAACTAGTGTCACAGGAATGGTTCAAAACATAGTCAGTAACAAGAGTCAGCCTTCTTGTAACTATGTCGGCATTGTGCCTTTTCTATTTAATTCCGATGCAATTTCGGTGTTTCATCGTCATTAGGAAGGTCCAAGGGATACAGTAAACCTGAAGTGAAGCATCGGAATCTACAACTGGTGTCACAGGAATGGTTCAAAGCATAGTCAGTAAGAAGAGTCAGTCTTCATGTACTTAAGTCGGCATTGTGCCTTTTGTAGTTAATTCCGATGCAAATTTTGTGTTTCATGGTCAATAAGAAGGTCAGAGGGATACAGTAAACCTGAAGTGAAGCATCGGAATCTATAACTAGTGTCAATGGTATGGTTCAAACATAGACAGTAGGAAGAGTCAGTCTTCTTGTACTTAAGTCGGCATTGTGCCTTTTGTATTTAATTCCGATGCAATTTCTGTGTTTCATCGTCAATAAGAAGGTACAAGGGATACAGTAAACCTGAAGTGAAGCATCGGAATCTATATCTAGAGTCACAGGAATGGTTCAAAACATAGTCAGTGAGAAGAGTCATTCTTCTTGTACTTAAGTCGGCATTGTGCCTTTTCTATTTAATTCCGATGCAATTTCTGTGTTTCATCGTCAATAAGAAGGTCCAAGGGATACAGTAAGCCTGGAGTGAAGCATCGGAATCTATAAATAGTGTCACAGGAATGGTTCAAAAGCATACTCAGTAACAAGAGGCAGTCTTCTTGTACCTAAGTCGGCATTGTGCCTTTTCTATTTAATTCCGATGCAATTTCGGTGTTTCATCGTCAATAAGTAGGACCAAGGGATACAGTAAACCTGGTGTGAAGCATCGAAATCTATAACTAGTGTCACAGGAATGGTTCAAAACATAGACAGTAAGAAGAGTCAGTCCTCTTGCACTTAAGTCGGCATTGTGCCCTTTGTATTTATTTCCGATGCTATTACTGTGTTTCATCGTCAACAAGAAGGTCAGAGGCATACAGTAAACCTGAAGTGAAGCATCGGAATCTATAACTAGTGTCACAGGAATGGTTCAAATCATAGGCAGTAAGAAGAGTCAATTTTCTTGTTCTTAAGTTGGCATTGTGCCTTTATTATTTAATTCCGATGCAATTTCTGTGTTTCATCGTCAATAAGAAGGTCAGAGGGATACAGTTAACCTGAAATGAAGCATCGGATTCGATAACTAGTGTCAATGGAGTGGTTCAAACAAAGACAGTAGGAAGAGTCAGTCTTCTTGTACTTAAGCCGGCATTGTGCCCTTTGTATTTAATTCCGATGCAATTTCTATGTTTCATCGTCAATAAGAAGGTCCAAGGGATACAGTAAACCTGAAGTGAAGCATCGGAATCTATATCTAGTGTCACAGGAATGGTTCAAAACATAGTCAGTGAGAAGAGTCAGTCTTCTTGTACTTAAGTCGGCATTGTGCCTTTTCTATTTAATTCCGATGCAATTTCTGTGTTTCATCGTCAATAAGAAGGTCCAAGGGATACAGTAAGCCTGGAGTGAAGCATCGGAATCTATAAATAGTGTCACAGGAATGGTTCAAAAGCATACTCAGTAACAAGAGGCAGTCTTCTTGTACCTAAGTCGGCATTGTGCCTTTTCTATTTAATTCCGATGCAATTTCGGTGTTTCATCGTCAATAAGTAGGACCAAGGGATACAGTAAACCTGGTGTGAAGCATCGAAATCTATAACTAGTGTCACAGGAATGGTTCAAAACATAGACAGTAAGAAGAGTCAGTCCTCTTGCACTTAAGTCGGCATTGTGCCCTTTGTATTTATTTCCGATGCTATTTCTGTGTTTCATCGTCAACAAGAAGGTCAGAGGCATACAGTAAACCTGAAGTGAAGCATCGGAATCTATAACTAGTGTCACAGGAATGGTTCAAAACATAGGCGGTAGAAGTGTCAGCCTTCTTGTACTTAAGACGGCATTGTGCTTTTTGAATTTAATTCCGATGCAAATTCTGCGTTTCATCGTCAATAAGAAGGTCCAAGGGATACGGTAACCCTAAAGTGAAGCATCGGAATCTATAACTAGTGTCACAGGAATGGTTCAAAACATAGTCAGTAAGAAGAGTCAGTCTTTTTGTACTTAAGTCGGCATTGTTACTTTTGTATTTAATTCCGATATAATATCTGTGTTTCATCGTAAATACGAAGGTCCAAAGGATGCAGTAAACCTGGAGTGAAGCATCGGAATCTATAACTAGTGTCACAGGAATGGTTCAAAACATAGAAGGTAAGAAGAGTCAGTCTTCATGTACTTAAGTCGACATTGTGCCTTTTGTATTTAATTCCGATGCAACTTCTGTGTTTCATCGTTAATAAGAGGGTCCAAGGGATACAGTAAACCTGAAGTGAAGCATCAGAATCTATAACTAGTGTCACAGGAAGGGTTCAAAACATAGTCAGTAAGAAGAGTCAGTCTTCATGTACTGAAGTCGGTATTGTGGCTTTTGTATTTAATTCCGATGCAATTTCTGTGTTTCATCGTCAATAAGAAGGTCCAAGGGATACAGTAAACCTGAAGTAAAGCATCGGAATCTATAACTAGTGTCAATGGAATGGTTCAAACATAGACATTCGGTAGAGTCAGTCTTCTTCTACTAAAGTCGGCATTGTGCCTTTTGTATTAAATTCCGATGCAATTTCTGTGTTTCATCGTCAATAAGAAGGTCCAAGGGATACAGTAAACCTGAAGTGAAGCATCGGAATCTATAACTAGTGTCACAAGAATGGTCCAAAACAAAGACAGTAAGAAGAGTCAGTCTTCATGTACTTAAGTCGGCATTGTGCCTTTTGTATTAATTCCGATGCAATTTCTGTGTTTCATCGTCAATAAAAAGGTCAGAGGAATACAGTAACCCTGAAATGAAGCATCGGAATCCATAACTAGTGTCACAGAAATGGTTCAAAACATAGTAAGGAAGAAGAGTCAGTATTCTTGTACTTAAGTCTGCACTGTGCATTTTATATTTAATTCCGATGCAAATTCTGTGTTTCATCGTCAATAAGAACTTCAGAGGGATACAGTAAACCTGAAGTGAAGGAACGGAATCTATAACTAGTGTCATAGATATGGTTCAAAACATAGTAAGGAAGAAGAGTCAGTCTTCTTGTACTTAAGTCGGCATTAAGCATTTTTTATTTAATTCCGATACAATTTCTGTGTTTCATCGTCAATAAGAAGATCAGAGGGATACAGTAATAATGAAGTGAAGCATTGGAATCTATAACTAGTGTCACAGGAATGGTTCAAAACATAGTCAGTAAGAAGACTCAGTCTTTTTGTACTTAGGTCGGCATTGTGCCTTTTGTATTAAATTCCGATGTAATTTCTGTGTTTCATCGTAAATAAGAAGGTCCAAGGGATACAGTAAACCTGTAGTGAAGCATCGGAAACTATAACTAGTATCACAGGAATGGTTCAAACATAGTCAGTAAGAAGAGTCAGTCTTTTTGTACTTAAGTCGGCATTGTGCCTCTTGTATATAATTCCGATGCAATTTCTGTGTTTCATCGTCAATAAGAAGGTCAGAGGGTTACAGTAAACCTGAAGTGAAGCATCGGAATCTTTAACTAGTGTCACAGGAATGGTTCAAAACATAGACAGTAAGAAGAGTCAGTCTTCTTGTACTTAAGTCGGTATTGTGCCCTTTGTATTTAATTCCTATGCAATTTCTGTGTTTCATCGTAAATAAGAAGGTCCAAGGGATACAGTAAACCTGGAGTGACGCATCGGAATCTATAACTAGTGTCACAGGAAAGTTTCAAAACATAGACGGTAAGAAGAGTCAGTCTTCATGTACTTAAGTCGACATTGTGCCTTTTATATTTAATTCCGATGCAATTTCTGTGTTTCATCGATAATAAGAGGGTCCAAGGGATACAGTAAACCTGAAGTGAAGCATCGGAATCTATAACTAGTGTCACAGGAAGGGTTCAAAGCATAGTCAGTAAGAAGAGTCAGTCTTCTTGTACT
Organism: Schistocerca piceifrons; assembly: GCF_021461385.2. Classification (NCBI taxonomy): domain Eukaryota; kingdom Metazoa; phylum Arthropoda; class Insecta; order Orthoptera; family Acrididae; genus Schistocerca; species Schistocerca piceifrons. Next base: position 1,158,983 of record NC_060142.1, on the reverse strand, counting down.
TAAGTCGGTTTTGTGCCCTTTGTATTTAATTCCGATGCAATTTCTGTGTTCATCGTAAATAAGAAGGTCCAAGAGATACAGTAAACCTGGAGTGAAGCATCGGAATCTATAACTAGTGTCACAGGAATGGTTCAAACATAGACATTAGGTAGAGTCAGTCTTCTTCTACTAAAGTCTTCATTGTGCATTTTGTATTTAATTCCGATGCAATTTCTGTGTTTCATCGTCAATAAGAAGGTTTAAGGGATACAGTAAACCTGAAGTGAAGCTCGGAATCTATAACTAGTGTCACAAGAATGGTTCAAAACAAAGACAGTAAGAAGAGTCAGTCTTCATGTGCTTAAGTCGGCATTGTGCCTTTTGTATTTAATTCCGATGCAATTTCTGTGTTTCATCGTCAATAAGAAGGTCAGAGGAATACAGTAACCCTGAAATGAAGCATCGGAATCTATAACTAGTGTCACAGAAATGGTTCAATACATAGTAAGGAAGAAGAGTCAGTCTTCTTGTACTTTAGTCGGCATTGTGCATTTTATATTTAATTCCGATGCAATTTCTGTGTTTCATCGTCAATAAGATCTTCAGAGGGATACAGTAAACATGTAGTGAAGCATCGGAAACTATAACTAGTATCACAGGAATGGTTCAAACATAGTCAGTAAGAAGAGTCAGTCTTTTTGTACTTAAGTCGGCATTGTGCCTTTTGTATTTAATTCCGTTGTAATTTCTGTGTTTCATCGTAAATAAGAAGGTCCAAGGGATACAGTAACTCTGGAGTGAAGCATCGGAATCTATAACTAGTGTCACAGGAATGGTTCAAAACATAGAAGGTAAGAATAGTCAGCCTTCTTGTACTTAAGTCGGCATTGTGCCTTTTGTATATAATTCCGATTCAATTTCTGTGTTTCATCTTCAATAAGAAGGTCCACGGGATACAGTAAACGTGAAGTGATGCATCGGAATCTATAACTAGTGTCACAGGAATGGTTCAAACATAGTCAGTAAGAAGAGTCAGTCTTTTTGTACTTAAGTTGGCATTGTGCCTTTTGTATATAATTCCGATGCAATTTCTGTGTTTCATCGTCAATAAGATGGTCAGAGGGTTACAGTAAACCTGAAGTGAAGCATCGGAATCTTTAACTAGTGTCACAGGAATGGTTCAAAGCATAGACAGTAAGAAGAGTCAGTCTTCTTGTACTTAAGTCGGTATTGTGCCCTTTGTATTCAATTCCGATGCAATTTCTGTGTTTCATCGTCAATAAGGTCAGAGGGATACAGTAAACCAGTAGTGAAGCATCGGAAACTATAACTAGTGTCACAGGAATGGTTCAAAACATAGTCGGTAAGAAGAGTCAGTCTTTTTGTACTTAAGTCGGCATTGTTACTTTTGTATTTAATTCCGATGTAATTTCTGTGTTTCATCGTAAATAAGAAGGTCCTAGGGATACAGTAAACCTGGAGTGAAGCATAGGAATCTATAAGTAGTGTCACAGGAATGGTTCAAAACATAGACTGTAAGAAGAGTCAGGCTTCATGTACTGAAGTCGGCATTGTGGCTTTTGTATTTAATTCCGATGCAATTTCTGTGTTTCATCGTCAATAAGAAGGTCCAAGGGATACAGTAAACCTGAAGTGAAGCATCGGAATCTATAACTAGTGTCAATGGAATGGTTCAAACATAGACATTAGGTAGAGTCAGTCTTCTTCTACTAAAGTCGGCATTGTGCCTTTTGTATTTAATTCCGATACAATTTCTGTGTTTCATCGTCAATAAGAACGTCCAAGGGATACAGTAAACCCGAAGTGAAGCATCGGAATCTATAACTAGTGTCACAAGAATGGTTCAAAACAAAGACAGTAAGAAGAGTCAGTCTTCATGTACTTAAGTCGGCATTGTGCCTTTTGTATTTAATTTCGATGCAATTTCTGTGTTTCATCGTCAATAAGAAGGTCAGAGGAATACAGTAACCCTGAAATGAAGCATCGGAATCTATAACTAGTGTCGCAGAAATGGTTCAAAACATAGTAAGGAAGAAGAGTCAGGCTTCTTGTACTTAAGTCGGCATTGTGCATTTTATATTTAATTCCGATGCAATTTCTGTCTTTCATCGTCAATAAGAACTTCAGAGGGATACAGTAAACCTGTAGTGAAGCATCGGAAACTATAACTAGTATCACAGGAATGGTTCAAACATAGTCAGTGAGAAGAGTCAGTCTTTTTGTACTTAAGTCGGCATTGTGCCTTTTGTATTTAATTCCGATGTAATTTCTGTGTTTCATCGTAAATAAGAAGGTCCAAGGGATACAGTAACTCTGGAGTGAAGCATCGGAATCTATAACTAGTGTCACAGGAATGGTTCAAATCATAGAAGGTAAGAATAGTCAGCCTTCTTGTACCTTAGTCGGCATTGTGCCTTTTGCATATAATTCCGATTCAATTTTTGTGTTTCATCTTCAATAAGAAGGTCCACGGGATACAGTAAACGTGAAGTGATGCATCGGAATCTATAACTAGTGTCACAGGAATGGTTCAAAACATACTCAGTAACAAAAGTCAGTCTTCTTGTACCTAAGTCGGCATTGTGCCTTTTCTATTTAATTCCGATGCAATTTCGGTGTTTCATCGTCATTAGGAAGGTCCAAGGGATACAGTAAACCTGGTGTGAAGCATCGAAATCTATAACTAGTGTCACAGGAATGGTTCAAATCATAGACAGTAAGAAGAGTCAGTCTTCTTGCACTTCAGTCGACATTGTGCCTTTTGTATTTAATTCCAATGCAATATCTGTGTTTCATCGTCAATAAGAAGGTCAGAGGGATACAGTAAACCTGAAGTTAAGCATCGGAATCTATAACTAGTGTCAGAGGAATGTTTCAAAACATAGGCAGTAAGAAGAGTCATTTTTATTGTCCTTTAGTCGTCATTGTGCCTTTTGTATTTAATTCCGATGCAATTGCTGTGTTTCATCGTCAATAAGAAGGTCCAAGGGATACAGTACACCTGGAGTGAAGCATCGGAATCTATAACTAGTGTCACAGGCATGGTTCAAAACATAGACGGTAAGAAGAGTCAGCCTTCTTGTACTTAAGTCGGCATTGTTCCTTTTGTATTTAATCCCGATGCAATTTCTGTGTATCATTGTCAATAAGAAGGTCCAAGGAATTGAGTAAACCTGAAGTGAAGCATCGGAATCAATAACTGGTGTCACAGGAATGGTTCAAAACATAGTCAGTAAGAAGAGTCAGTCTTCTTGTACTTAAGTCGGCATTGTGCCTTTTGTATTTAATTCCGACGCAATTTCTGTGTTTCATCGTCAATAAGAAGGTCCAAGGGATACAGTAAACCTGAAGTGAAGCATCGGAATCTATAACTAGTGACACAGGAATGGTTCAAAACATAGTCAGTAACAAGAGTCAGTCTTCTTGTACTTAAGTCGGCATTGTGCATTTTGTATTTAATTCCGATGCAATTTCTGTGTTTCATCGTCAATAAGAAGGTCCAAGGAATTGAGTAAACCTGAAGTGAAGCATCGGAATCTATAACTAGTGTCACAGGAATGGTTCAAAACATAGTCAGTAAGAAGAGTCAGTCTTCATGACTTAAGTCGGCATTGAGCCTTTTGTATTTAATTACGATGCAATTTCTGTGTCTCAGCGTCCATAAGAAGGTCCAAGGGATACAGTAAATTTCTGTGTATCATTGTCAATAAGAAGGTCCAAGGAATTGAGTAAACCTGAAGTGAAGCATCGGAATCAATAACTGGTGTCACAGGAATGGTTCAAAACATAGTCAGTAAGAAGAGTCAGTCTTCTTGTACTTAAGTCGGCATTGTGCCTTTTGTATTTAATTCCGACGCAATTTCTGTGTTTCATCGTCAATAAGAAGGTCCAAGGGATACAGTAAACCTGAAGTGAAGCATCGGAATCTATAACTAGTGACACAGGAATGGTTCAAAACATAGTCAGTAACAAGAGTCAGTCTTCTTGTACTTAAGTCGGCATTGTGCCTTTTGTATTTAATTCCGATGCAATTTCTGTGTTTCATCGTCAATAAGAAGGTCCAACGAATTGAGTAAACCTGAAGTGAAGCATCGGAATCTATAACTAGTGTCACAGGAATGGTTCAAAACATAGGCAGTAAGAAGAGTCAGTTTCCTTGTCCTTAAGTAGGCATTGTGACTTTTGTATTTAATTCCGATGCAATTTCTGTGTTTCATTGTCAATAAAAAGGTCCAAGGGATAGAGTAAACCTGGAGTGAAACATCGGAATCTATAACTAGTGTCGCAGGAATGGTTCAAAACATAGACGGTAACAAGAGTCAGCCTTCTTGTACTTAAGTTAGCATTGTGAATTTTGTATTTAATTCCGATGCAATTTCTGTGTTACATCGTCAACAAGAAGTTCCAAGGGATACAGTAAACCTGAAGTGAAGCATCGGAATCTATAACTAGTGTCACAGGATTGGTTCAAATCATAGACAGTAGGAAGAGTCAGTCTCCTTGTACTTAAGTCGGCATTGTGCCTTTTGTATTTAATTCCGATGCAATTTCTGTGTTTCATCGTCAATAAGAAGGTCAGGGGGATACAGTAAACCTGAAGTGAAGCATCGGAATCTATAACTATTGTCACAGGAATTGTTCAAAACATAGTCAGTAAGAGGAGTCAGTCTTCTTGTACTTAAGTCGGGATTGTGCCTTTTGTATTTAATTCCGGTGCAATTTCTGTGTTTCATCGTCAATAAGAAGGTCCAAGGGTTACAGTAAACCTGAAGTGAAGCATCGGAATCTATAAGTAGTGTCACAGGAATGGTTCAAAAGATAGTCAGTAAGAAGAGTCAGTCTTCATGTACTTAAGTCGGCATTGTGCATTTTGTATTTAATTCCGATGCAATTTCTATGTCTCATCGTCAATAAGAAAGTCCAAGGGATACAGTAAACCTGAAGTGAAGCATCGGAATCTATAACTTGTGTCACAGGAATGGTTCAAAACATAGTGAGTAAGAAGAGTCAGTCTTCTTGTACCTATGTCGCCATTGTGCCTCTTCTATTTAATTCCGGTGCAATGTCGGTGTTTCATCGTCAATAAGAATGTCCGAGGGATACAGTAAACCTGGTGTGAAGCATCGAAATCTATAAATAGTGTCACAGGAATGGTTCAAACATAGACAGTAAGAAGAGTCAGTCTTCTTGTACTTAAGTCGGCATTGTGCTTATGGATAGAATTATGAAGCCATTTCTTTGTTTCATCGTCAATAGGAAGGTCAGAGGGATACAGTAAACCTGAAGTGAAGCATCGGAAACTATAACTAGTGTCACAGGAATGGCTCAAAACATAGTCAGTAAAAAGAGTCAGTCTTTTTGTACTTAAGTCGGCATTGTGCATTTTGTATTTAATTCCGATGTAATTTCTGTGTTTCATCGTCAATAAGAAGGTCCAAATGATACAGTAAACCTGAAGTGAAGCATCGGAATCTGTAACTAGTGTCACAGGAATGGTTAAAACATAGACAGTAAGAAGAGTCAGTCTTCTTGTACTGATGTCGGTAATGTGCCTTTTGAATTTAATTCCGATGCAATTTCTGTGTTTCATCGTCAATAAGGTCAGAGAGACACAGTAAGCCTGAAGTGAAGCATCGGAATCTATAACTAGTGTCACAGGAATGGTTCAAAACATAGTCAGTAAGAAGAGTCAGTCTTCTTGTACTTAAGTCGGCATTGTGAATTTTGTATTTCATTCAGGTGCAATTTCTGTGTTTCATCGTCAATAAGAAGGTCAGATTGTTACAGTAAACCTGAAGTGAAGCTTCGGAATCAATAACTAGTGTCACAGGAATGGTTCAAAGCATAGTCAGTAGGAAGAGATAGTCTTCTTGTCCTTAAGTCGGCATTGTGCCTTTTGTATTTAATTCCGATGCAATTTCTGTGTTTCATCGTCAATAAGAAGGTCCAAGGGTTACAGTAAACCTGGAGTGAGGCATCGGAATCTATAACTAGTGTCACAGGAATGGTTCAAATCATAGACAGTAGGAAAAGTCAGTCTCCTTGTACTTAAGTCAGCATTTTGCCTTTTGTATTTAATTCCGATGCAATTTCTGTGTTTCATCGTCAATAAGAAGTTCCAAGGGATACAGTAAACCTGAAGTGAAGCATCGGAATCTATAACTATTGTCACAGGAATGGTTCAAAGCATAGTCAGTAAGAAGAGACAGTCTTCTTGTCCTTAAGTCGGCATTGTGCCTTATGTATTCAATTCCGATGCAATTTATTTGTTTCATCGTCAATAAGAAGTTCCAAGGGACACAGTAAACCTGAAGTGAAGCATGGGAATCTATAACTAGTGTCACAGGAATGGTTCAAACATAGGCAGTAAGAAGAGTCAGTTTCCTTGTCCTTAAGTAGGCATTGTGCCTTTTGTATTTAATTCCGATGCAATTTCTGTGTTTCATTGTCAATAAAAAGGTCCTAGTGATACAGTAAACCTGGAGTGAAACATCGGAATCTATAACTAGTGTCGCAGGAATGGTTCAAAACATAGACGGTAACAAGAGTCAGCCTTCTTGTACTTAAGTCAGCATTGTGAATTTTGTATTTAATTCCGATGCAATTTCTGTGTTACATCGTCAACAAGAAGGTCCAAGGGATACAGTAAACCTGAAGTGAAGCATCGGAATCAATAACTAGTGTCACAGGATTGGTTCAAATCATAGACAGTAGGAAGAGTCAGTCTCCTTGTACTTAAGTCGGCATTGTGCCTTTTGTATTTAATTCCGATTCAATTTCTGTGTTTCATCGTCAATAAGAAGTTCCAAGGGATACAGTAAACCTGAAGTGAAGCATCGGAATCCATAACTATTGTCACAGGAATTGTTCACAACATAGTCAGTAAGAAGAGTCAGTCTTCTTGTACTTAAGTCGGGATTGTGCCTTTTGTATTTAATTCCGATGCAATTTCTGTGTTTCATCGTCAATAAGAAGGTCGAAGGGTTACAGTAAACCTGAAGTGAAGCATCGGAATCTATAAGTAGTGTCACAGGAATGGTTCCAAAGATAGTCAGTAAGAAGAGTCAGTCTTCATGTACTTAAGTCGGCATTGTGCCTTTTGTAATTAATTCCGATGCAATTTCTATGTCTCATCGTCAATAAGAAAGTCCAAGGGATACAGTAAACCTGAAGTGAAGCATCGGAATCTATAACTTGTGTCACAGGAATGGTTCAAAACATAGTCAGTAAGAAGAGTCAGTCTTCTTGTACCTATGTCGCCATTGTGCCTCTTCTATTTAATTCCGGTGCAATGTCGGTGTTTCATCGTCAATAAGAATGTCCGAGGGATACAGTAAACCTGGTGTGAAGCATCGAAATCTATAAATAGTGTCACAGGAATGGTTCGAACATAGACAGTAAGAAGAGTCAGTCTTCTTGCACTTAAGTCGGCATTGTACCTTTTGTAATTAATTCCGATGCATTTTCTGTATTTCATCGTCAATAAGAAGGTCAGAGGGATACAGTAAACCTGAAGTGAAGCATCGGAATGTATAACTAGTGTCAATGGAATGGTTCAAACATAGATAGTAGAAAGAGTCAGTCTTCCTGTACTTAAGTGTGCATTGTGCCTTTTGTATTTAATTCAGATGGAATTTCTTTGTTTCATCGTCAATAAGAAGGTCAGAGGGATACAGTAAACCTGATGTGAAGCATCGGAATCTATAACTAGTATCCTGGAATGGCTCAAAACGTAGTCAGTAAGAAGAGTCAGTCTTTTTGTACTTAAGTCGGTATTGTGCCTTTTGTATTTAGTTCCGATGCAATTTCAGTATTTTATCGTCAATAAGAAGGTCCAAGGGATACAGTAAACCTGAAGTGAAGCATCGGAATCTATAACTAGTGTCACAGGATTGGTTCAAATCATAGACAGTAGGAAGAGTCAGTCTCCTTGTACTTCAGTCGGCATTGTGCCTTTTGTATTTAATTCCGATGCAATTTCTGTGTTTCATCGTCAATAAGAAGTTCCAAGGGATACAGTAAACCTGAAGTGAAGCATCGGAATCTATAACTAGTGTCACAGGAAGAGTCAAATCAGAGTCAGTAAGAAGAGTCAGTCTTCTTGTACTTAAGTCGGCATTGTGCCTTTTGTATTTAATTCCGATGCAATTTCTGTGTTTCATTGTCAATAAAAAGGTCCAATGGATACAGTAAACCTGGAGTGAAACATCGGAATCTATAACTAGTGTCGCAGGAATGGTTCAAAACATAGACAGTAACAAGAGTCAGCCTTCTTGTACTTAAGTCAGCATTGTTAAATTTGTATGTAATTCTGATGCAATTTCTGTGTTGCATCGTCAATAAGAAGGTCCAAGGGATACAGTAAACCTGAAGTGAAGCATCGGAATCTATAACTAGCGTCAATGGAATGGTTCAAACATAGACAGTAGGAAGAGTCAGTCTTCTTGTAGTTAAGTCGGCATTGTGCCTTTTCTATTTAATTCCGATGCAATTTCTGTGTTTCATCGTCAATAAGAAGTTCCAAGGGATACAGGAAACCTGAAGTGAAGCATCGGAATCTATAACTATTGTCACAGGAATTGTTCAAAACATAGTCAGTAAGAAGAGTCAGTCTTTTTGTACATAAGTCGGGATTGTGCCTTTTGTATTTAATTCCGATGCAATTTCTGTGTTTCATCGTCAATAAGAAGGTCCAAGGGTTACAGTAAACCTGAAGTGAAGCATCGGAATCTATAAGTAGTGTCACTGGAATGGTTCAAAAGATAGTCAGTAAGAAGAGTCAGTCTTCATGTACTTAAGTCGGCATTGTGCCTTTTGTATTAATTCCCATGCAATTTCTATGTCTCATCGTCAATAAGAAGGTCCAAGGGATACAGTAAACCTGAAGTGAAGCATCGGAATCTATAACTTGTGTCACAGGAAGAGTCAAATCAGAGTCAGTAAGAAGAGTCAGTCTTCTTGTACTTAAGTCGGCATTGTGCCTTTTGTATTTAATTCCGATGCAATTTCTGTGTTTCATTGTCAATAAAAAGGTCCAATGGATACAGTAAACCTGGAGTGAAACATCGGAATCTATAACTAGTGTCGCAGGAATGGTTCAAAACATAGACAGTAACAAGAGTCAGCCTTCTTGTACTTAAGTCAGCATTGTTAAATTTGTATGTAATTCTGATGCAATTTCTGTGTTGCATCGTCAATAAGAAGGTCCAAGGGATACAGTAAACCTGAAGTGAAGCATCGGAATCTATAACTAGCGTCAATGGAATGGTTCAAAACATAGTCAGTAAGAAGAGTCAGTCTTCTTGTACCTATGTCGCCATTGTGCCTCTTCTATTTAATTCCGGTGCAATGTCGGTGTTTCATCGCCAATAAGAATGTCCGAGGGATACAGTAAACCTGGTGTGAAGCATCGAAACCTATAAATAGTGTCACAGGAATGGTTCAAACATAGACAGTAAGAAGAGTCAGTCTTCTTGCACTTAAGTAGGCATTGTGCCTTTTGTATTTAATTCCGATGCATTTTCTGTGTTTCATCGTCAATAAGAAGGTCAGAGGGATACAGTAAACCTGAAGTGAAGCATCGGAATCTATATCTAGTGTCAATGGAATGGTTCAAACATAGACAGTAGGAAGAGTCAGTCTTCCTGTACTTAAGTCGGCATTGTGCCTTTTGTATTTAATTCCGATGCATTTTCTGTGTTTCATCGTCAATAAGAAGGTCCGAGGGATACAGTAAACCTGAAGTGAAGCATCGGAATCAATAACTAGTGTCACAGGAATGGTTCAAAACATAGTCAGTAGGAAGAGATAGTCTTCTTGTCCTTAAATCGGCATTGTGCCTTTTGTCTTTAATTCCGATGCAATTTCAGTATTTTATCGTCAATAAGAAGGTCCAAGGTATACAGTAAACCTGGAGTGAAGCATCGGAATCTATAACTAGTGTCACAGGAATGGTTCAAAACATAGACAGTAAGAAGATACAGCCATCTTGTACTTAAGTCGGCATTGTGCCTTTTGTATTTAATTCCGATGCAATTTCTGTGTTTCATCGACAATAAGAAGGTCCAAGGGATACAGTAAACCTGAAGTGAAGCATCGGAATCTATAACTAGTGTCACAGGAATGGATCAAATCATAGACAGTAGGAAGAGTCAGTCTTCTTGTAGTTAAGTCGGCATTGTGCCTTTTGTATTTAATTCCGATGCAATTTCTGTGTTTCATCGTCAACAAGGTCTGAGAGATACAGTAAACCTGAAGTGAAGCATCGGAATCTATAACTAGTGTCACAGGAATGGTTCAAAACATAGTCAGTAAGAAGAGTCAGTCTTCTTGTACTTAAGTCGGCATTGTGAATTTTGTATTTCAGTCCGGTGCAATTTCTGTGTTTCATCGTCAATAAGAAGGGCAGAGGGTTACAGTAAACCGGAAGTGAAGCTTCGGAATCAATAACTAGTGTCACAGGAATGGTTCAAAACATAGTCAATAGGAAGAGATAGTCTTCTTGTCCTTAAGTCGGCATTGTGCCTTTTGTATTTAATTCCGAATAAATTTCTGTGTTTCATTGTCAATAAGAAGGTCCAAGTGATACAGTAAACCTGGAGTGAAGCATCGGAATCTATAACTAGTGTCACAGGAATGGTTCAAAACATTGCCAGTAAGAAGATACAGTCTTCTTGTACTTAAGTCGGCATTGTGCCTTTTCTATTTAATTCCGATGCAATTTCTGTGTTTCATCGTCAATAAGAAGTTCCAAGGGATACAGTAAGCCTGGAGTGAAACTTCGGAATCTATAACTAGTGTCACAGGAATGGTTAAAATCATAGACAGTAGGAAGAGTCAGTCTCCTTGTACTTAAGTCGGCATTGTGCCTTTTGTATTTAATTCCGATGCAATTTCTGTGTTTCACCGTCAATAAGAAGGTCCAAGGGATACAGTAAACCTGGAGTGAAACATCGGAATCTATAACTAGTGTCACAGGAATAGTTCAAAGCATAGACGGTAAGAAGAGTCAGCCTTCGTGTACTTAAGTCGGCATTGTGGCTTTTGTATTTAATTCCGATGCAATTTCTGTGTTTCATCTTCAACAAGAAGGTCCAAGGCATACAGTAAACCTGAAGTGAAGCATCGGAATCTATTACTAGCGTCAATGGAATGGTTCAAACATTGACAGTAAGAAGAGTCAGTCTTCTTGTACTTTAGTCGGCATTGTGCCATTTCTATTTGATTCCGATGCAATTTCTGTGTTTCATCGTCAATAAGAAGTTCCAAGGGATACAGTAAACCTGAGGTGAAGCAACGGAATCTACAAGTATTGTCACAGGAAAGGTTCAAAACATAGTCATTAAGAAGAGGCAGTCTTCTTATCCTTAAGTCTGCATTGTGCCTTTTGTATTTAATTCCGATGCAATTTCTGTGTTTCATCGTCAATACGAAGGTCCAAGGGATACAGTAAACCTGAAGTGAAGCATCGGAATCTATAACTAGTGTCACAGGAATGGTTTAAATCATAGGCAGTAAGAAGAGTCAATTTTCTTGACCTTAAGTCGGCATTGTGCGTTTTGTATTTAATTCCGATGCAATTTCTGTGTTTCATCGACAATAAAAAGATCCAACGGTTACAGTAAACCTGGAGTGAAGCACCGGAATCTATAACTAGTGTCACAGGAATGGTTCAAAACATAGGCGATAAGAAGAGTCAGCCTTCTTGTACTTAAGACCGCATTGTGCTTTTTGAATTTAATTCCGATGCAATTTCTGCGTTTCATCGTCAATAAGAAGGTCCAAGGGATACGGTAAACCTAAAGTGAAGCATCGGAATCTATAACTAGTGTCACAGGAATGGTTCAAAACATAGTCAGTAAGAAGAGTCAGTCTTCATGTACTTAAGTCGGCATTGTGCCTTTTGTATTTAATTCCGATGCAATTTCTGTGTTTCATCGTCAATAAGAAGATCAGAGGAATACAGAAACCCTGAAGTGAAACATCGGAATCTATAACTAATGTCACAGAAGTGGTTCAAAATATAGTAAGGAAGAAGAGTCAGTCTTCTTGTACTTAAGTCGGCATTGTGCATTTTATATTTCATTCCGATGCAATTTCGGTGTTTCATCGTCAATAAAAAGGTCAGAGGGTTACAGCAAACCTGAAGTGAAGCATCGGAATCTTTAATTAGTGTCACAGGAATGGTTCAAAACATAGAGAGTAAGAAGAGTCAGTCTTCTTGTACTTAAGTCGGTATTGTGCCCTTTGTATTTAATTCCGATGCAGTTACTGTGTTTCATCGTCAATAGGGTCAGAGGGATACAGTAAACCTGTAGTGAAGCATCGGAAACTATAACTAGTGTCACAGGAATGGTTCAAAACAAAGTCAGTAAGAAGAGTCAGTCTTTTTGTACTTGAGTCGGCATTGTTACTTTTGTATTTAATTCCGATGTAATTTCTGTGTCTCATCGTCAATAAGAGGGTCCAAGGGATACAGTAAACCTGGAGTGAAGCATCGTAATCTATAACTAGTGTCACTGGAATGGTTCAAAGCATAGACAGTTAGAAGAGACAGTCTTCCTGTACTTAAATCGGCATTGTGCCTTTTGTATTTAATTCCGAGGCAATTTCTGTGTTTCATCGTCAATAAGAAGGTCAGAAGGATACAGTAAACCTGAAGTGAAGCATCGGAATCTATAACTAGTGTCAATGGAATGGTTCAAACATAGACAGTAGGAAGAGTCAGTCTTCTTGTACTTAAGTCGGCATTGTGCCTGTTGTATTTAATTCAGATGCAATTTCTTTGTTTCATCGTCAATAAGAAGGTCAGAGGGATACAGTAAACCTGAAGTGAAGCATCGGAATCTATAACTAGTGTCACAGGAATGGCTCAAAACATAGTCAGTAAGAAGAGTCAGTCTTTTTGTACTGAAGTCGGCATTGTGCATTTTGAATTTAATTCCGATGTAATTTCTGTGTTTCATCGTCAATAAGATGGTCCAAATGATACAGTAAACCTGAACTGAAGCATCGGAATCTATAACTAGTGTCACAGGAATGGTAAAAACATAGACAGTAAAAAGAGTCAGTCTTCTTGTACTGAAGTCGGTATTGTGCCTTTTGAATATAATTCCGATGCAATTTCTGTGTTTCATCGTCAATAGGGTCAGAGAGATACAGTAAACCTGAAGTAAAGCATCGGAATCTATAACTAGTGTCACAGGAATGGTTCAAAACATAGTCAGTAAGAAGAGTCAGTCTTCTTGTACTTAAGTCGGCATTGTGAATTTTGTATTTCATTCCGGTGCAATTTCTGTGTTTCATCGTCAATAAGAAGGTCAGATTGTTACAGTAAACCTGAAGTGAAGGTTCGGAATCAAAAAGTAGTATCACAGGAACGGTTCAAAACATAGTCAGTAGGAAGAGATAGTCTTCTTGTCCTTAAGTCGGCATTGTGCTTTTGTATTTAATTCCGATGCAATTTCTGTGTTTCATCGTCAATAAGAAGGTCCAAGTGACACAGTAAACCTGGAGTGAAGCATCGGAATCTATTACTAGTGTCACAGGAATGGATCAAAACATAGACAGTGAGAAGATACAGTCATCTTGTACTTAAGTCGGCATTGCGCCTTTTCTATTTAATTCCGATGCAATTTCTGTGTTTCATCGTCAATAAGAAGGTCCAAGGGATGCAGTAAACCTGGAGTGAAGCATCGGAATCTATAACTAGTGTCACAGGAATGGTTCAAATCATAGACACTAGGAAGAGTCAGTCTCCTAGTACTGAAGTAAGCATTTTGCCTTTTGCATTTAATTCCGATGCAATTTCTGTGTTTCATCGTCAATAAGAAGTTCCAAGGGATACAGTAAACCTGAAGTGAAGCATCGGAATCTATAACTATTGTCACAGAAATGGTTCAAAGCATAGTCAGTAAGAAGAGTCAGTCTTCTTGTCCTTAAGTCGGCATTGTGCCTTATGTATTTAATTCCGATGCAATTCCTTTGTTTCATCGTCAATAAGAAGTTCCAAGGGATACAGTAAACCTGAGGTGAAGCATCGGAATCTACAAGTATTGTCACAGGAAAGGTTCAAAACATAGTCATTAAGAAGAGGCAGTCTTCTTATTCTTAAGTCTGCATTGTGCCTTATGTATTTAATTCCAATGCAATTTTTGTGTTTCATCGTCAATAATAAGTTCCATGGGATACAGTAAACCTGAAGTGAAGCATCGGAATCTATAACTAGTGTCACAGGAATGGTTCAAAACATAGGCAGTAAGAAGAGTCAGTTTCCTTGTCCTTAAGTCGGCATTGTGCCTTTTTTATTTAATTCCGATGCAATTTCAATGTTTCATCGTCAATAAGAAGGGCCAAGGGATACAGTAAACCTTGAGTGAAACATCGGAATCTATAACTAGTGTCACAGGAATGCTTCAAAACATAGACGGTAGGAAGAGTCAGCCTTCTTGTACTTATGTCGGCATTGTGCCCTTTGTATTTATTTTAAATGCAATTTCTGTGCTTCATCGTCAATAAGAAGGTCAGAGGGATACAGTAAACCTGAAATGAAGAATCGGAATCTATAACTAGTGTCACAGGAATGGTTTAAATCATAGGCAGTAAGAAGAGTCAATTTTCTTGACCTTAAGTCGGCATTGTGCCTTTTGTATTTAATTCCGATGCAATTTCTGTGTTTCATCGTCAATAAAAAGATCCAAGGGTTACAGTAAACCTGAAGTGAAGCATCGGAATCTATAACTAGTGTCACAGGAATGGTTCAAAACATAGTCAGTAAGAAGAGTCAGTCTTCATGTACTTAAGTCGGCATTGTGCCTTTTGTATTTAATTCCGATGCAATTTCTGTGTTTCATCGTCAATAAGAAGATCAGAGGAATACAGAAACCCTGAAGTGAAACATCGGAATCTATAACTAATGTCACAGAAGTGGTTCAAAATATAGTAAGGAAGAAGAGTCAGTCTTCTTGTACTTAAGTCGGCATTGTGCATTTTATATTTAATTCCGATGCAATTTCGGTGTTTCATCGTCAATAAAAAGGTCAGAGGGTTACAGCAAACCTGAAGTGAAGCATCGGAATCTTTAATTAGTGTCACAGGAATGGTTCAAAACATAGAGAGTAAGAAGAGTCAGTCTTCTTGTACTTAAGTCGGTATGGTGCCCTTTGTATTTAATTCCGATGCAGTTACTGTGTTTCATCGTCAATAAGGTCAGAGGGATACAGTAAACCTGTAGTGAAGCATCGGAAACTATAACTAGTGTCACAGGAATGGTTCAAAACAAAGTCAGTAAGAAGAGTCAGTCTTGTTGTACTTGAGTCGGCATTGTTACTTTTGTATTTAATTCCGATGTAATTTCTGTGTCTCATCGTCAATAAGAGGGTCCAAGGGATACAGTAAACCTGGAGTGAAGCATCGTAATCTATAACTAGTGTCACTGGAATGGTTCAAAGCATAGACAGTTAGAAGAGACAGTCTTCCTGTACTTAAATCGGCATTGTGACTTTTCTATTTAATTCCGATGCAATTTCTGTGTTTCATCGTCAATAAGAGGGTCAGAGGGATACAGTAAACATGAAGTGAAGAATCGGAATCTATAACTATTGTCACAGAAATGGTTCAAAGCATAGTCAGTAAGAAGAGTCAGTCTTCTTGTCCTTAAGTCGGCATTGTGCCTTATGTATTTAATTCCGATGCAATTTCTTTGTTTCATCGTCAATCTGAAGTTCCAAGGGACACAGTAAACCTGAAGTGAAGCATGGGAATCTATAACTAGTGTCACAGGAATGGTTCAAAACATAGGCAGTAAGAAGAGTCAGTTTCCTTTTCCTTAAGTCGGCATTGTGCCTTTTTTATTTAATTCCGATGCAATTTCAGTATTTCATCGTCAATAAGAAGGTCCAAGGGATACAGTAAACCTGGAGTGAAGCATCGGAATCTATAAGTAGTGTCACAGGAGTGGTTCAAAACATAGACAGTAAGATGATACAGTCTTCTTGTACTTAAGTCGGCATTGTGCCTTTTCTATTTAATTCCTATGCAATTTCTGTGTTTCATCGACAATAAGAAGGTCCAAGGGATACAGTAAACCTGAAGTGAAGCATCGAAATCTATAACTAGTGTCACAGGAATGGTTAAAATCATAGACAGTAGGAAGAGTCAGTCTTCTTGTACTTAAGTCGGCATTGTGCCTTTTGTATTTACTTCAGATGCAATTTCTGTGTTTCATCGTCAATAAGGTCAGAGAGATACAGTAAGCCTGAAGTGAAGCATCGGATTCTATAACTAGTGTCACAGGAATGGTTCAAAACATAGTCAGTAAGAAGAGTCAGTCTTCTTGTACTTAAGTCGGCATTGTGAATTTTGTATTTCATTCCGGTGCAATTTCTGTGTTTCGTCGTCAATAAGAAGGGCAGAGGGTTACAGTAAACCTGAAGTGAAGCTTCGGAATCAATAACTAGTGTCACAGGAATGGTTCAAAACATAGTCAGTAGGAAGAGATAGTCTTCTTGTCGTTAAGTCGGCATTGTGCCTTTTGTATTTAATTCCGATGCAATTTCTGTGTTTCATCGTCAATAAGAAGGTCCAAGTGATACAGTAAACCTGGAGTGAAGCATCGGAATCTATAACTAGTGTCACAGGAATGGTTCAAAGCATAGACAGTAATAAGATACAGTCTTCTTGTACTTAAGTCGGCATTATGCCTTTTCTATTTAATTCCGATGCAATTTCTGTGTTTCATCGTCAATAAGAAGGTCCAAGGGATACAGTAAACCTGGAGTGAAGCTTCGGAATCTATAACTAGTGTCACAGGAATGGTTCAAATCATAGACAGTAGGAAGAGTCAGTCTCCTTGTACTTAAGTCGGCATTGTGCCTTTTGTATTTAATTCCGATGCAATTTCTTTGTTTCATCGTCAATAAGAAGGTCCAAGGGATACAGTAAACCTGGAGTGAAACATCGGAATCTATAACTAGAGTCACAGGAATGGTTCAAAACATAGACGGTGAGAAGAGTCAGCCTTCTTGTACTTAAGTCGGCATTGTGCCTTTTGTATTTAATTCCGATGCAATTTCTGTTTTTCATCGTCAATAAGAAGGTCCAAGGGATACAGTAAACCTGAAGTGAAGCATCGGAATCTATAACTAGCGTCAATGGAATGGTTCAAACATTGACAGTAAGAAGAGTCAGTCTTCTTCTACTTAAGTCGGCATTGTGCCTTTTCTATTTAATTCCGATGCAATTTCTGTGTTTCATCGTCAATTATAAGGTCCAAGGGATACAGTAAACCTGAAGGGTAGCATCGGAATCTATAAGTATTGTCACAGGAATGGTTCAAATCATAGTCATTAAGAAGAGGCTGTCTTCTTGTCCTTATGTCGGCATTGTGCCTTATGTATTTAATTCCATTGCAATTTCAGTGTTTCATCGTCAATAATAAGTTCCAAGGGACACAGTAAAACCTGAAGTGAAGCATCGGAATCTATAACTAGTGTCACAGGAAAGGTTCAAATCATAGGCAGTAAGAAGAGTCAGTTTCCTTGTCCTTAAGTCGGCATTGTGCCTTTTGTATTTAATTCCGATGCAATTTCTGTGTTTCATCGTCAATAAGAAGGTCCAAGGGATACAGTAAACCTGGAGTGAAACATCGGAATCTATAACTAGTGTCAGAGGAATGCTTCAAAACATAGACGTAAGAAGAGTCAGTCTTCTTGTACTTAAGTCGGCATTGTGCCTTTTCTATTTAATTCCGATGCAATTTCTGTGTTTCATCGTCAATAAGAAGGTCCAAGGGATACAGTAAACCTGAAGTGAAGCATCGGAATCTATAACTAGCGTCAATGGAATGGTTCAAACATAGACAGTAGGAAGAGTCAGTCTTCTTGTACTTAAGTCGGCATTGTGCCTTTTGTATTTAATTCCGATGCAATTTCTGTGTTTCATCGTCTATAAGAAGGTCGAAGGGATACAGTAAACCTGAAGGGTAGCATCGGAATCTATAACTAGTGTCACCGGAATGGTTCAAAACATAGACAGTAAGAAGAGTCAGTCTTCTTGTACCTAAGTCGGCATTGTGCCTTTTGTATTTAATTCCGATCAATTTCTGTGTTTCATTGTCAATAAGAAGGTCAGAGGGATACAGTAACCCTGAAGTGAAGCATCGGAATCTATAACTAGTGTCACAGAAATGGTTCATAGCATAGTCACGAAGAAGAGTCAGTCTTCTTGTACTTAAGTCGGCATTATTCATTTTATATTTAATTCCGATGCAATTTCTGTGTTTCATCGTCAATAAGAAGGTCGGAGGGATACAGTAAACCTTAAGTGAAGCATCGGAATCTATAACTAGTGTCTCAGGAATGGTTCAAAGCATAGATAGTAAGAAGAGTCTGTCTTCTTGTACTTGAGTCGACATTGTGCCTTTTGTATTAAATTCCGATGCATATTCTGTGTATGATCGTCAATACGAAGGTCCAAGGGACACAGTAAACCTGAAGTCAAGCATCGGAATCTATAACTAGTGTCACAGGAATGGTTTAAAACATAGACAGTAAGAAGAGTCAGTCTTCTTGTACTCAAGTCGGCATTGTGCCATTTATATTTAATTCCGATGCAATTTCTGTGTTTCATCGTCAATAAGAAGGTAAGGGGGATACGGTAAACCTAAAGTGAAGCATCGGAATCCATAACTAGTGTCACAGGAATGGTTCAAGTCATAGTCAGTAAGAAGAGTCAGACATCTTGTCCTTAAGTCGGCATTGTGCCTTTTGTATTTAATTCCGATGCAATTTCTGTGCTTCATCGTTAATAAGAATGTCCAAGGGATACTGTAAACCTGAAGTGAAGCATCGGAATCTATAACTAGTGTCAGAGAAATGGTTCAAATCATAGTCAGTGAGAAGAGTCAGTCTTCTTGTACTTAAGTCGGCATTGTGCCTTTTCTATTTAATTCCGATGCAATTTCTGTGTTTCATCGTCAATAAGAAGGTCCAAGGGATACAGTAATCCTGAAGTGAAGCATCGGAATCTATAACTAGTGTCAAAGGAATGGATCAAAACATAGTCAGTAAGAAGAGTCAGTCTTCTTGTCCTTAAGTCGGCATTGTGCCTTTTGTATTTAATTCCGATGCAATTTCTGTCTTTCGTCGTCAATAAGAAGGTCCAAGGGATACAGTAAACCTCAACTGAGCGATCGGAATCTATAACTAGTGGCCCAGGAATGGTTCAAAACATAGTCAGTGAGAAGAGTCAGTCTTCTTTTACTTATGTCGGCATTGTGCCTTTTCTATTTAGTTCCGATGCACTTTCTGTGTTTCATCGTCAATAAGAAGGTCCAAGGGATACAGTAAACCTGGAGTGAAGCATCGGAATCTATAACTAGTGTCACAGGAATGGTTCAAAACATACTCAGTAACAAGAGGCAGTCTTCTTGTACCTAAGTCGGCATTGTGCCTTTTCTATTTCATTCCGATGCAATTTCGGTGTTTCATCGTCAATAATAAGGTCCAAGGGATACAGTAAACCTGAAGTGAAGCATCGAAATCTATAACTAGTGTCAAAATAATGGTTCAAACATAGACAGTAGGAAGAGTCAGTCTTCTTGTACTTAAGTCGGCATTGTGCCTTTTGTATTTAATTCCGATGCAATTTCTGTGTTTCATCGTCAATAAGAAGGTCCAAGGGATACAGTAAACCTGAAGTGAAGCATCGGAATCTATAACTAGTGTCACAGGAACGGTTCAAACATAGACAGTAAAAAAAGTCAATCTTCTTGTACTTAAGTCGGCATTGTGCCTTTTGTATTTAATTCCGATGCAATTACTGTGTTTCATCGTCAATAAGAAGGTCAGAGGGACACAGTAACCCTGAAGTGAAGCATCGAAATCTATAACTAGTGTCACAGAAATGGTTCAAAACATACTCAGGAAGAAGGGTCAGTCTCCTTGTACTTAAGTCAGCATTGTGCTTTTTATAATTAATTCCGATGCAATTTCTGTGTTTCATCGTCAACAAGAAGTCAGAAAGGTACAGAAACCTGAAGTGAAGCATCGGAATCTATAACTAGTGTCACAGGAATGGTTCAAACCATAGATAGTAAAATGAGTCAGTCTTCTTGTCCTTGAGTCGGCATTGTGCCTTTTGTATTAAATTCCGATGCAATTTCTGTGTATGATAGTCAATAAGAAGGTCCAAGGGATACAGGAAACCTGAAGTCAAGCATCGGAATCTATAACTAGTGTCACAGGAATGGTTCAAAGCACAGTCAGTGAGAAGAGTCAGTCTTCTTGTACTTACGTCGGCATTGTGCCTTTTCAATTTAATTCCGATGCAATTTCTGTGTTTCATCGTCAATAAGAAGGCCCAAGGGATACAGTAAACATGGAGTGAAGCATCGGAATCTATAACTAGTGTCACAGGAATGGTTCAAAACATAGACAGTAAGAAGAGTCAGTCTTCTTGTGATTACGTCGGCATTGTGCCTTTTCTATTTAATTCCGATGCAATTTCTGTGTTTCATCGTCAATAAGAAGGTCAGAGGGATACAGTAAACTTGGAGTGAAGCATCGGAATCTATAACTAGTGTCACAGGAATGGTTCAAACATAGACAGTAAGAAAAGTCAGTCTTCTTGTTCTTAAGTTGGCATTGTGCCTTTTGTATTTAATTCCGATGCAATTTCTGTGTTTCATCGTCAATAAGAAGGTCAGAGGGACACAGTAACCCTGAAGTGAAGCATCGAAATCTATAACTAGTGTCACAGAAATGGTTCAAAACATAGTCAGGAAGAAGGGTCAGTCTTCTTGTACTTAAGTCGGCATTGTGCGTTTTATATTTAATTCCGATGCAATTTCTGTGTTTCATCGTCAACAAGAAGTCAGAAAGATACAGTAAACCTGATGTGAAGCATCGGAATCTATAACTAGTGTCACAGGAATGGTTCAAAACATAGATAGTAAAATGAGTCAGACTTCTTGTACTTGAGTCGGCATTGTGCCTTTTGTATTAAATTCCGATGCAATTTCTGTGCATGATCGTCAATAAGAAGGTCCAAGGGAGACAGGAAACCTGAAGTCAAGCATCGGAATCTATAACTAGTGTCACAGGAATGGTTCAAAGCACAGTCAGTGAGAAGAGTCAGGCTTCTTGTACTTACGTCGGCATTGTGCCGTTTCTATTTAATTCCGATGCAATTTCTGTGTTTCATCGTCAATAAGAAGGTCCAAGGGATACAGTAAACATGGAGTGAAGCATCGGAATTTATAACTAGTGTCACAGGAATGGTTCAAAACATAGACTGTAAGAAGAGTCAGTCTACTTGCACTTAAGTTGGCATTGTGCCTTTTCTATTTAATTCCGATGCAATTTCTGTGTTTCATCGTCAATAAGAAGGTCAGAGGGATACAGTAAACCTGAAGTGAAGCATCGGTATCTATAACTAGTGTCAAAGGAATGGATCAAAACATAGTCAGTAATAAGAGTCAGTCTTCTTGTCCTTATGTCGGCATTGTGCCTTTTGTATTTAAGTCCGATGCAATTTCTGTGTTTCATCGTCAATAAGAAGGTCCAAGAGATACAGTAAACCTGAACTGAGCAATCGGAATCTATAACTAGTGGCCCAGGAATGGTTCAAAACATAGTCAGTGAGAAGAGTCAGTCTTCTTGTACTTATGTCGGCATTGTGCCTTTTCTATTTAATTCCGATGCAATTTCTGTGTTTCATCGTCAATAAGAAGGTCCAAGGGATACAGTAAACCTGGAGTGAAGCATCGGAATCCATAGCTAGAGTCACAGGAATGGTTCAAATCTACGACAGTAAGAAGAGTCAGTCTTCTTGTACTTAAGTCGGCATTGTGCCTTTTCTATATAATTCCGATGCAATTTATGTGTTTCATCGTCTATAAGAAGGTCCAAGGGATACAGTAAACCTGAAGAGAAGCATCGGAATCTATAACTAGTGTCACAGGAATGCCTCAAACATAGACAGTAAGAAAAGTCAGTCTTCTTGTACTTAAGTCGGCATTGTGCCTTTTGTATTAATTTCCGATGCAATTTCTGTGTTTCACCGTCAATAAGAAGGTCAGAGGGACACAGTAACCCTGAAGTGAAGCATCGAAATCTATAACTAGTGTCACAGAAATGGTTCAAAACATAGTCAGGAAGAAGGGTCAGTCTTCTTGTACTTTAGTCGGCATTGTGCGTTTTATATTTAATTCCGATGCAATTTCTGTGTTTCATCGTCAATAAGAAGTCAGAAAGATACAGTAAACCTGAAGTGAACCATCGGAATCTATAACTAGTGTCACAGGAATGTCTCAAAACATAGATAGTAAAATGAGTCAGTCTTCATGTACTTGAGTCGGCATTGTGCCTTTTGTATTAAATTCCGATGCAATTTCTGTGTATGATCGTCAATAAGAAGGTCCAAGGGATACAGTAAACCTGAAGTCAAGCATCGGAATGTATAACTAATGTCACAGGAATTGCCCAAAACATAGTCAGTAAGAAGAGTCAGTCTTCTTGTCCCTAAGTCGGCATTGTGCCTTTTGTATTTAATTCCGATGCAATTTCTGTGTTTCATCGTCAATAAGAAGGTCCAAGGGATACAGTAAACCTGAACTGAGCAATCGGAATCTATAACTAGTGGCCCAGGAATGGTTCAAAACATACTCAGTAACAAGAGGCAGTCTTCTTGTACCTAAGTCGGCATTGTGCCTTTTCTATTTCATTCCGATGCAATTTCGGTGTTTCATCGTCAATAAGAAGGTCCAAGGGATACAGTAAACCAGAAGTGAAGCATCGAAATCTATAACTAGTGTCAAAATAATGGTTCAAACATAGACAGTAGGAAGAGTCATTCTTCTTGTACTTAAGTCGGCATTGTGCCTTTTGTATTTAATTCCGATGCAATTTCTGTGATTCATCGTCAATAAGAAGGTCCAAGTGATACAGTAAACCTGAAGTGAACCATCGGAATCTATAACTAGTGTCACAGGAATGCTTCAAACATAGACAGTAAGAAAAGTCAGTCTTCTTGTACTTAAATCGGCATTGTGCCTTGTGTATTTAATTCCGATGCAATTTCTGTGTTTCATCGTCAATAAGGAAGTCAGAGAGACACAGTAACCCTGAAGTGAAGCATCGAAATCTATAACTAGTGTCACAGAAATGGTTCAAAACATAGTCAGGAAGAAGGGTCAGTCTTCTTGTACTTAAGTCGGCATTGTGCGTTTTATATTTAATTCCGATGCAATTTCTGTGTTTCATCGTCAACAAGAAGTCAGAAAGATACAGTAAACCTGAAGTGAAGCATCGGAATCTATAACTAGTGTCACAGGAATGGTTCAAAACATAGATAGTAAAATGAGTCAGTCTTCTTGTACTTGAGTCGGCATTGTGCCTTTTGTATTAAATTCCGATGCAATATCTGTGTATGATCGTCAATAAGAAGGTCCAAGGGATACAGGAAACCTGAAGTCAAGCATCGGAATCTATAACTAGTGTCGCAGGAATGGTTCAAAGCACAGTCAGTGAGAAGAATCAGTCTTCTTGTACTTACGTCGGCATTGTGCCTTTTCTATTTAATTCCGATGCAATTTCTGTGTTTCATCGTCAATAAGAAGGTCCAAGGGATACAGTAAACATGGAGTGAAGCATCGGAATCTATAACTAGTGTCACAGGAATGGTTCAAAACATAGACAGTAAGAAGAGTCAGTCTTCTTGTAATTAAGTCGGCATTGTGCCTTTTCTATTTAATTCCGATGCAATTTCTGTGTTCATCGTCAATAAGAAGGTCATAGGGATACAGTAAACCTGATTTGAAGCATCGGAATCTATATCTAGTGTCACAGGAATGGTTCAAAACGTAGTCAGTGAGAAGAGTCAGTCTTATACTTAAGTCGGCGTTGTGCGTTTTGTATTTAATTCCGATGCAATTTCTGTGTTTCATCGTCAATAAGAAGGTCCAAGGGATACAGTAAACTTGGAGTGAAGCATCGGAATCTATAACTAGTGTCACAGGAATGGTTCAAAACATAGTCAGTAACAAGAGTCAGTCTTCTTGTAACTATGTCGGCATTGTGTCTTTTCTATTTAATTCCGATGCAATTTCGGTGTTTTATCGTCTTTAAGAAGGTCCAAGGGATACAGTAAACCTGGTGTAAGGGCATCGAAATCTATAACTAGAGTCACAAGAATGGTTCAAAACATAGACAGTAAGAAGAGTCTGTCTTCTTGCACTTAAGTCGGCATTGTGCCTTTTGTATTTAATTCCGATGCCATTTCTGTGTTTCATCGTCAATATGAAGGTCAGAGGGATACAGTAAACCTGAAGTGAAGCATCGGAATCTATAACTAGTGTCTCAGGAATGGTTCAAAGCATAGATAGTAAGAAGAGTCTGTCTTCTTGTACTTGAGTCGGCATTGTGCCTTTTGTATTAATTTCCGATGCATATTCTGTGTATGATCGTCAATACGAAGGTCCAAGGGATACAGTAAACCTGAAGTCAAGCATCGGAATCTATAACTAGTGTCACAGGAATGGTTCAAAGCACAGTCAGTGAGAAGAGTCAGTCTTCTTGTACTTACGTCGGCATTGTGCCTTTTCTATTTAATTCCGATGCAATTTCTGTGTTTCATCGTCAATAAGAAGGTCCAAGGGATACAGTAAACATGGAGTGAAGCATCGGAATCTATAACTAGTGTCACAGGAATGGTTCAAAACATAGACAGTACGAAGAGTCAGTCTTCTTGTAATTAAGTCGGCATTGTGCCTTTTCTATTTAATTCCGATGCAATTTCTGTGTTTCATCGTCAATAAGAAGGTCATAGGGATACAGTAAACCAGATTTGAAGCATCGGAATCTATATCTAGTGTCACAGGAATGGTTCAAAACGTAGTCAGTGAGAAGAGTCAGTCTTATACTTAAGTCGGCGTTGTGCGTTTTGTATTTAATTCCGATGCAATTTCTGTGTTTCATCGTCACTAAGAAGGTCCAAGGGATACAGTAAACTTGGAGTGAAGCATCTAAATCTATAACTAGTGTCACAGGAATGGTTCAAAACATAGTCAGTAACAAGAGTCAGTCTTCTTGTAACTATGTCGGCATTGTGCCTTTTCTATTTCATTCCGATGCGATTTCGGTGTTTTATCGTCTTTAAGAAGGTCCAAGGGATACAGTAAACCTGGTGTAAGGGCATCGAAATCTATAACTAGAGTCACAAGAATGGTTCAAAACATAGATAGTAAGAAGAGTCAGTCTTCTTGCACTTAAGTCGGCATTGTGCCTTTTGTATTTAATTCCGATGCCATTTCTGTGTTTCATCGTCAATAAGAAGGTCAGAGGGATACAGTAAACCTGAAGTGAAGCATCGGAATCTATAACTAGTGTCTCAGGAATGGTTCAAAGCATAGATAGTAAGAAGAGTCTGCCTTCTTGTACTTGAGTCGGCATTGTGCCTTTTGTATTAATTTCCGATGCATATTCTGTGTATGATCGGTAATACGAAGGTCCAAGGGATACAGTAAACCTGAAGTCAAGCATCGGAATCTATAACTAGTGTCACGGGAATGGTTCAAAACATAGACTGTAAGAAGTGTCAGTCTACTTGCACTTAAGTCGGCATTGTGCCTTTTCTATTTAATTGCGATGCAATTTCTGTGTTTCATCGTCAATAAGAAGGTCAGAGGGATACAGTAAACCTGAAGTGAAGCATCGGAATCTATAACTAGTGTCAAAGGAATGGATCAAAACATAGTCAGTAAGAAGAGTCAGTCTTCTTGTCCTTAAGTCGGCATTGTGCCTTTTGTATTTAAGTCCGATGCAATTTCTGTGTTTCATCGTCAATAAGAAGGTCCAAGGGATACAGTAAACCTGAACTGAGCAATAGGAATCTATCACTAGTGGCCCAGGAATGGTTCAAAACATAGTCAGTGAGAAGAGTCAGTGTTCTTGTACTTATGTCGCCATTGTGCCTTTTCTATTTAATTCCGATGCAATTTCTGTGTTTCATCGTCAATAAGAAGGTCCAAGGGATACAGTAAACCTGAAGTGAAGCATCGGAATCTATAACTAGTGTCACAGGAATAGTTCAAATAATAGACAGTAGGAAGGGTCAGTCTCCTTGTACTTAAGTCGGCATTGTTCCTTTTGTATTTAATTCCGATGCAATTTCTGTGTTTCATCGTCAATAAGAAGTTCCAAGGGATACAGTAAACCTGAGGTGAAGCATCGGAATCTATAACTAGTGTCACAGGAATGGTTCAAAACATAGGCAGTAAGAAGAGTCAGTTTCCTTGTCCTTAAGTCGGCATTGTGCCTTTTGTATTTAATTCCGATGCAATTTCTGTGTTTCATCGTCAATAAGAAGGTCCAAGGGATACTGTAAACCTGGAGTGAAACATCGGAATCTATAGCTAGTGTCACAGGAATGCTTCAAAACATAGACGGTAAGGAGAGTCAGCCTTCTTGTACTTAAGTCGGCATTGTGCCTTTTCTATTTAATTCCGATGCAATTTCTGTGTTTCATCGTCAATAAGAAGGTCCAAGGGATACCGTAAAACTGAAGTGAAGCATCGGAATCTATAACTAGCGTCAATGGAATGGTTCAAACATAGACAGTAGGAAGAGTCAGTCTTCTTGTACTTAAGTCGGCATTGTGCCTTTTGTATTTAATTCCGATGCAATTTCTGTGTCATCGTCTATAAGAAGGTCGAAGGGATACAATAAACCTGAAGGGTAGCATCGGAATCTATAACTAGTGTCACAGGAATGGTTCAAAACGTAGACAGTAAGAAGAGTCAGTCTTCTTGTACTTAAGTCGGCATTGTGCCTTTTGTATTTAATTCCGATCAATTTCTGTGTTTCATCGTCAATAAGAAGGTCAGAGGGATACAGTAACCCTGAAGTGAAGCATCGGAATCTATAACTAGTGTCACAGAAATGGTTCAAGACATAGTCATGATGAAGAGTCAGTCTTCTTGTACTTAAGTCGGCATTATGAATTTTATATTTAATTCCGATGCAATTTCTGTGTTTCATCGTCAATAAGAAGGTCGGAGGGATACAGTAAACATGAAGTGAAGCATCGGAATCTATAACTAGTGTCTCAGGAATGGTTCAAAGCATAGATAGTAAGAAGAGTCTGTCTACTTGTACTTGAGTCGGCATTGTGCCTTTTGCATTAATTTCCGATGCATATTCTGTGTATGATCGTCAATACGAAGGTCCAAGGGACACAGTAAACCTGAAGTCAAGCATCGGAATCTATAACTAGCGTCACAGGAATGGTTTAAAACATAGACAGTAAGAAGAGTCAGTCTTCTAGTACTCAAGTCGGCATTGTGCCATTTATATTTAATTCCGATGCAATTTCTGTGTTTCATCGTCAATAAGAAAGTAAGGGGGATACAGCAAACCTAAAGTGAAGCATCGGAATCTATAACTAGTGTCACAGGAATGGTTCAAGTCATAGTCAGTAAGAAGAGACAGACATCTTGTCCTTAAGTCTTCATTGTGCCTTTTGTATTTTATTCCGATGCAATATCTGTGCTTCATCGTTAATAAGAATGTCCAAGGGATACAGTAAACCTGAAGTGAAGCATCGGAATCTATAACTAGTGTCAGAGAAATGGTTCAAATCATAGTCAGTGAGAAGAGTCAGTCTTCTTGTACTTAAGTCGGCATTGTGCCTTTTCTATTTAATTCCGATGCAATTTCTGTGTTACATCGGCAATACGAAGGTCCAAGGGATACAGTAAACCAGCAGTGAAGCATCGGAATCTATAACTAGTGTCACAGGAATGGTTCAAAACATAGACTGTAATAAGAGTCAGTCTACTTGCACTTAAGTCGGCATTGTGCCTTTTCAATTTAATTCCGATGCAATTTCTGTGTTTCATCGTCAATAAGAAGGTCAGAGTTATACAGAAAACCTGAAGTGAAGCATCGGAATCTATAACTAGTGTCAAAGGAATGGACCAAAACACAGTCAGTAAGAAGAGTCAGTCTTCTTGTCCTTAAGTCGGCATTGTGCCTTTTGTATTTAATTCCGATGCAATTTCTGTGTTTCATCGTCAATAAGAAGGTCCAAGGGATACAGTAAACCTGAACTGAGCAATCGGAATCTATAACTAGTGGCCCAGGAATGGTTCAAAACATAGTCAGTGAGAAGAGTCAGTCTTCTTGTACTTATGTCGGCATTGTGCCCTTTATATTTAGTTCCGATGCAATTTCTGTGTTTCATCGCCAATAAGAAGGTCCAAGGGATACAGTAAACCTGGAGTGAAGCATCGGAATCTATGACTAGTGTCACAGGAATGGTTCAATTCTACGACAGTAAGAAGAGTCAGTCTTCTTGTACTTAAGTCGACATTGCGCCTTTTCTATTTAATTCCGATGCAATTTCTGTGTTTCATCGTCAATATGGAGGTCAGAGGGATACAGTAAACATGAAGTGAAGATTCGGAATCTATAACTAGTGTCACAGGAATGGTTCAAAACATACTCAGTAACAAGAGGCAGCTTCTTGTACCTAAGTCGGCATTGTGCCTTTTCTATTTCATTCCGATGCAATTTCGGTGTCTCATCGTCAATAAGAAGGTCCAAGGGATACAGTAAACCTGAAGTGAAGCATCGAAATCTATAACTAGTGTCAAAATAATGGATCAAACATAGACAGTAGGAAGTGTCAGTCTTCTTGTACTTAAGTCGGCATTGTGCCTTTTGTATTCAATTCCGATGCAATTTCTGTGTTTCATCGTCAATAAGAAGGTCCAAGGGATACAGTAAACCTGAAGTGAAGCATCGGAATCTATAACTAGTGTCACAGGAATGCTTCAAACATAGACAGTAAGAAAAGTCAGTCTTCTTGTACTTTGGTCGGCATAGTGCGTTTTATATTTAATTCCGATGCAATTTCTGTGTTCCATCGTCAACAAGAAGTCAGAAAGATACAGTAAACCTGAAGTGAAGCATCGGAATCTATAACTAGTGTCACAGGAATGGTTCAAAACATAGATAGTAAAATGAGTCAGTCTTCTTGTACTTGGTCGGCATTGTGCCTTTTGTATTAAATTCCGATGCAATTTCTGTGTATGATCGTCGATAAGAAGGTCCAAGGGATACAGGAAACCTGAGGTCAAGCATCGGAATCTATAACTAGTGTTACAGGAATGGTTCAAATCACAGTCAGTGAGCAGAGTCGGTCTTCTTGTAATTAAGTCGGCATTGTGCATTTTCTATTTAATTCCGATGCAATTTCTGTGTTTCATCGTTAATAAGAAGGTCAGAGGGATACAGTAAACCTGATTTGAAGCATCGGAATCTATATCTAGTGTCACAGGTATGGTTCAAAACATAGTCAGTGAGAAGAGTCAGTCTTGTACTTAAGTCGGCATTGTGCCTTTTGTATTTAATTCCGAGCAATTTCTGTGTTTCATCGTAAATAAGAAGGTCAGAGGGATACAGTAAACCTGAAGTGAAGCATCGGATTCTATAACTAGTGTCACAGGAATAGTTGAAAACATAGTCAGAAAGAAGAGTCAGTCTTCTTATACTTAAGTCGGCATTGTGCCTTTTGTATTTAAATCCGATGCAATTTCTGTGTTTCATCGTTAATAAGAAGGTCAGAGGGATACAGTAAACCTGAAGTGAAGCATCGGAATCTACAACTAGTGTCACAGGATTGGTTCAAATCATAGTCAGTAAGAGGAGTCAGTCTTCTTGTACTTAAGTCGGCATTGTGCCTTCTGTATTTAATTCCGATGCAATTTCTGTGTTTCATCGTCAATAAGAAGGTCAGAGGGAACAGTAAACCTGACGTGAAGCATCGGAATCCATAACTAGTGTCAGAGAAATGGTTCAAATCATAGTCAGTGAGAAGAGTCAGTCTTCTTGTAACTATGTCGGCATTGTGCCTTTTCTATTTAATTCCGATGCAATTTCGGTGTCTTATCGTCTTTAAGAAGGTCCAAGGGATACAGTAAACCTGGTGTAAGGGCATCGAAATCTATAACTAGTGTCACAAGAATGGTTCAAAGCATAGACAGTAAGAAGAGTCAGTCTTCTTGCACTTAAGTCGGCATTGTGCCTTTTGTATTTAATTCCGATGCCATTTCCGTGTTTCATCGTCAATAAGAAGGTCAGAGGGATACAGTAAACCTGAAGTGAAGCATCGGAATCTATTACTAGTGTCAAAGGAATGGATTAAAACATAGTCAGTAAGAAGAGTCAGTCTTCTTGTCCTTATGTCGGCATTGTGCCTTTTGTATTTAAGTCCGATGCAATTTCTGTGTTTCATCGTCAATAAGAAGGTAAAAGGGATACAGTAAACCTGAACTGAGGAATCGGAATCTATAAGTAGTGGCCCAGGAATGGTTCAAAACATAGTCAGTGAGAAGAGTCAGTCTTCTTGTACTGATGTCGGCATTGTGCCTTTTCTATTTAATTCCGATGCAATTTCTGTGTTTCATCGTCAATAAGAAGGTCCAAGGGATACAGTAAACCTGGAGTGAAGCATCGGAATCTATAACTAGAGTCACAGGAATGGTTCAAAACTACGACAGTAAGAAGAGTCAGTCTTCTTGTACTTAAGTCGGCATTGTGCCTTTTCTATATAATTCCGATGCAATTTCTGTGTTTCATCGTCAATAAGAAGGTCCAAGGGATACAGTAAACCTGAAGTGAAGCATCTGAATCTATAACTAGTGTCACAGGAATGCTTCAAACATAGACAGTAAGAAAAGTCAGTCTTCTTGTACTTAAGTCGGCATTGTGCCTTTTGTATTTAATTCCGATGCAATTTCTGTGTTTCATCGTCAATAAGAAGGTCAGAGGGACACAGTAACCCTGAAGTGAAGCATCGAAATCTATAACTAGTGTCACAGAAATGGTTCAAAACATAGTCAGGAAGAAGGGTCAGTCTACTTGTACTTAAGTCGGCATTGTGCGTTTTATATTTAATTCCGATGCAATTTCTGTGTTTCATCGTCAATAAGAAGTCAGAAAGATACAGTAAACCTGAAGTGAAGCATCGGAATCTATAACTAGTGTCACAGGAATGGTTCAAAACATAGATAGTAAAATGAGTCAGTCTTCTTGTACTTGAGTCGGCATTGTGCCTTTTGTATTAAATTCCGATGCAATTTCTGTGTATGATCGTCAATAAGAAGGTCCAAGGGATACAATAAACATGAAGTCAAGCATCGGAATCTATAACTAGTGTCACAGGAATGGTCCAAAACATAGTCAGTAAGAAGAGTCAGTCTTCTTGTCCTTAAGTCGGCATTGTGCCTTTTGTATTTAATTCCGATGCAATTTCTGTGTTTCATCGTCAATAAGAAGGTCCAAGGGATACAGTAAACCTGAACTGAGCAATCGGAATCTATAACTAGTGGCCCAGGAATGGTTCAAAACATAGTCAGTGAGAAGGGTCAGTCTTCTGGTACTTATGTCGGCATTGTGCCTTTTCTATTTAGTTCCGATGCAATTTCTGTGTTTCAACGTCAATTAGAAGGTCCAAGGGATACAGTAAACCTGGAGTGAAGCATCGGAATCTATAACTAGTGTCACAGGAATTGTTCAAAGCTACGACAGTAAGAAGAGTCAGTCTTCTTGTACTTAAGTCGGCATTGTGCCTTTTCTATTTAATTCCGATGCAATTTCTGTGTTTCATCGTCAAATAAGAAGGACGAAGGGATACAATAAACCTGAAGGGTAGCATCGGAATCTATAACTAGTGTCACAGGAATGGTAAAAACATAGACAGTAAGAAGAGTCAGTCTTCTTGTACTTAAGTCGGCATTGTGCCTTTTGTATTTAATTCCGATCAATTTCTGTGTTTCATCGTCAATAAGAAGGTCAGAGGGATACAGTAACCCTGAAGTGAAGCATCGGAATCTATAACTAGTGTCACAGAAATGGTTCAAGACATAGTCACGATAAAGAGTCAGTCTTCTTGTACTTAAGTCGGCATTATGCATTTTATATTTAATTCCGATGCAATTTCTGTGTTTCATCGTCAATAAGAAGGTCAGAGTTATACAGTAAACCTGAAGTGAAGCATCGGAATCTATAACTAGTGTCAAAGGAATGGATCAAAACACAGTCAGTAAGAAGAGTAAGTCTTCTTGTCCTTAAGTCGGCATTGTGCCTTTTGTATTTAATTCCGATGCAATTTCTGTGTTTCATCGTCAATAAGAAGGTCCAAGGGATACAGTAAACTTGGAGTGAAGCATCGGAATCTATGACTAGTGTCACAGGAATGGTTCAAAATTACGACAGTAAGAAGAGTCAGTCCTCTTGTACTTAAGTCGGCATTGTGCCTTTTCTATTTAATTCCGATGCAATTTCTGTGTTTCATCGTCAATATGGAGGTCAGAGGGATACAGTAAACATGAAGTGATGCATCGGAATCTATAACTAGTGTCACAGGAATGGTTCAAAACATACTCAGTAACAAGAGGCAGTATCTTGTACCTAAGTCGGCATTGTGCCTTTTCTATTTCATTCCGATGCAATTTCGGTGTTTCATCGTCAATAAGAAGGTCCAAGGGATACAGTAAACCTGAAGTGAAGCATCGAAATCTATAACTAGTGTCAAAATAATGGTTCAAACATAGACAGTAGGAAGAGTCAGTCTTCTTGTACTTAAGTCGGCATTGTGCCTTTTGTATTCAATTCCGAAGCAATTTCTGTGTTTCATCGTCAATAAGAAGGTCCAAGGGATACAGTAAACCTGAAGTGATGCATCGGAATCTATAACTAGTGTCACAGAAATGGTTCAAAACATAGTCAGCAAGAAGGGTCAGTCTTCTTGTACTTAAGTCGGCATTGTGCGTTTTATATTTAATTCCGATGCAATTTCTGTGTTCCATCGTCAACAAGAATTCAGAAAGATACAGTAAACCTGAAGTGAAGCATCGGAATCTATAACTAGTGTCACAGGAATGGTTCAAAACATAGATAGTAAAATGAGTCAGTCTTCTTGTACTTGAGTCGGCATTGTGCCTTTTGTATTAAATTCCGATGTAATTTCTGTGTATGATCGTCGATAAGAAGGTCCAAGGGATACAGGAAACCTGAAGTCAAGCATCGGAATCTATAACTAGTGTTACAGGAATGGTTCAAAGCACAGTCAGTGAGAAGAGTCAGTCTTCTTGTACTTACGTCGGCATTGTGCCTTTTCTATTTAATTCCGATGCAATTTCTGTGTTTCATCGTCAATACGAAGGTCCAAGGGATACAGGAAACATGGAGTGAAGCATCGGAGTCTATAACTAGTGTCACAGGAATGGTTCAAAACATAGACAGTAAGAAGAGTCAGTCTTCTTGTAATTAAGTCGGCATTGTGCCTTTTCTATTTAATTCCTATGCAATTTCTGTGTTTCATCGTTAATAAGAAGGTCAGAGGGATACAGTAAACCTGATTTGAAGCATCGGAATCTATATCTAGTGTCACAGGTATGGTTCAAAACATAGTCAGTGAGAAGAGTCAGTCTTGTACTTAAGTCGGCGTTGTGCGTTTTGTATTTAATTCCGATGCAATTTCTCTGTTTCATCGTCAATAAGAAGGTCCAAGGGATACAGTAAACTTGGAGTGAAGCATCGGAATCTATAACTAGTGTCTCAGGAATGGTTCAAAACATAGTCAGTAACAAGAGTCAGTCTTCTTGTATCTATGTCGGCATTGTGCCTTTTCTATTCAATTCCGATGCAATTTCGGTGTCTTATCGTCTTTAAGAAGGTCCAAGGGATACAGTAAACCTGGTGTAAGGGCATCGAAATCTATAACTAGTGTCACAAGAATGGTTCAAAGCATAGACTGTAAGAAGAGTCAGTCTTCTTGCACTTAAGACGGCATTGTGCCTTTTGTATTTAATTCCGATGCCATTTCTGTGTTTCATCGTCAATAAGAAGGTCAGAGGTATACAGTAAACCTGAAGTGAAGCATCGGAATCTATAACTAGTGTCTCAGGAATGGTTCAAAGCATAGATAATAAGAAGAGTCTGTCTTCTTGTACTTGAGTCGGCATTGTGCCTTTTGTATTAATTTCCGATGCATATTCTGTGTATGATCGTCAATACGAAGGTCCAAGGGATACAGTAAACCTGAAGTCAAGCATCGGAATCTATAACTAGTGTCACAGGAATGGTTTAAAACATAGACAGTAAGAAGAGTCGGTCTTCTTGTACTCAAGTCGGCATTGTGCCATTTATATTTAATTCCGATGCAATTTCTGTGTTTCATCGTCAATAAGAAGGTAAGGGGGATACAGTAAACCTAAAGTGAAGCATCGGAACCTATAACTAGTGTCACAGGAATGGTTCAAATCATAGTCAGTAAGAAGAGTCAGACATCTTGTCCTTAAGTCGGCATTGTGCCTTTTGTATTTAATTCCGATGCAATTTCTGTGCTTCATCGTTAATAAGAATGTCCAAGGGATACAGTAAACCTGAAGTGAAGCATCGGAATCTATAACTAGTGTCAGAGAAATGGTTCAAATCATAGTCAGTGAGAAGAGTCAGTCTTCTTGTACTTAAGTCGGCATTGTGCCTTTTCTATTTAATTCCGATGCAATTTCTGTGTTACATCGGCAATAAGAAGGTCCAAGGGATATAGTAAACCAGGAGTGAAGCATCGGAATCTATAACTAGTGTCACAGCAATGGTTCAAAACATAGACTGTAAGAAGAGTCAGTCTACTTGCACTTAAGTCGGCATTGTGCCTTTTCTATTTAATTTCGATGCAATTTCTGTGTTTCATCGTCAATAAGAAGGTCAGAGGGATACAGTAAACCTGAAGTGAAGCATCGGAATCTATAACTAGTGTCAAAGGAATGGATCAAAACATAGTCAGTAAGAAGAGTCAGTCTTCTTGTCCTTATGTCGGCATTGTGCCTTTTGTATTTAAGTCCGATGCAATTTCTGTGTTTCATCGTCAATAAGAAGGTCCAAGGGATACAGTAAACCTGAACTGAGCAATCGGAATCTATAAGTAGTGGCCCAGGAATGGTTCAAAACATAGTCAGTGAGAAGGGTCAGTCTTCTTGTACTTATGTCGGCATTGTGCCTTTTCTATTTAATTCCGATGCAATTTCTGTGTTTCATCGTCAATATGAAGGTCCAAGGGATACAGTAAACCTGAAGTGAAGCATCGAAATCTATAACTAGTGTCAAAATAATGGTTCAAACATAGACAGTCGGAAGAGTCAGTCTTCTTGTACTTAAGTCGGCATTGTGCCTTTTGTATTCAATTCCGATGCAATTTCTGTGTTTCATCGTCAATAAGAAGGTCCAAGGGATACAGTAAACCTGAAGTGAAGCATCGGAATCTATAACTAGTGTCACAGGAATGCTTCAAACATAGACAGTAAGAAAAGTCAGTCTTCTTGTACTTAAGTCGGCATTGTGCCTTTTGTATTTAATTCCGATGCAATTTCTGTGTTTCATCGTCAATAAGAAGGTCAGAGGGACACAGTAACCCTGAAGTGAAGCATCGAAATCTATAACTAGTGTCACAGAAATGGTTCAAAACATAGTCAGGAAGAAGGGTCAGTCTACTTGTACTTAAGTCGGCATTGTGCGTTTTATATTTAATTCCGATGCAATTTCTGTGTTTCATCGTCAATAAGAAGTCAGAAAGATACAGTAAACCTGAAGTGAAGCATCGGAATCTATAACTAGTGTCACAGGAATGGTTCAAAACATAGATAGTAAAATGAGTCAGTCTTCTTGTACTTGAGTCGGCATTGTGCCTTTTGTATTAAATTCCGATGCAATTTCTGTGTATGATCGTCAATAAGAAGGTCCAAGGGATACAATAAACCTGAAGTCATGCATCGGAATCTATAACTAGTGTCACAGGAATGGTCCAAAACATAGTCAGTAAGAAGAGTCAGTCTTCTTGTCCTTAAGTCGGCATTGTGCCTTTTGTATTTAATTCCGATGCAATTTCTGTGTTTCATCGTCAATAAGAAGGTCCAAGGGATACAGTAAACCTGAACTGAGCAATCGGAATCTATAAGTAGTGGCCCAGGAATGGTTCAAAACATAGTCAGTGAGAAGAGTCAGTCTTCTTGTACTTATGTCGGCATTGTGCCTTTCCTATTTAATTCCGATGCAATTTCTGTGTTTCATCGTCAATAAGAAGGTCCAAGGGATACAGTAAACCTGGAGTGAAGCATCGGAATCTATAACTAGAGTCACAGGAATGGTTCAAACCTACGACAGTAAGAAGAGTCAGTCTTCTTGTACTTAAGTCGGCATTGAGCCTTTTCTATATAATTTCGATGCAATTTCTGTGTTTCATCGTCAATAAGAAGGTCCAAGGGATACAGTAAACCTGAAGTGAAGCATCGGAATCTATAACTAGTGTCACAGGAATGCTTCAAACATAGACAGTAAGAAAAGTCAGTCTTCTTGTACTTAAGTCGGCATTGTGCCTTTTGTATTTAATTCCGATGCAATTTCTGTGTTTCATCGTCAATAAGAAGGTCAGAGGGACACAGTAACCCTGAAGTGAAGCATCGAAATCTGTAACTAGTGTCACAGAAATGGTTCAAAACATAGTCAGGAAGAAGGGTCAGTCTACTTGTACTTAAGTCGGCATTGTGCGTTTTATATTTAATTCCAATGCAATTTCTGTGTTTCATCGTCAATAAGAAGTCAGAAAGATACAGTAAACCTGAAGTGAAGCATCGGAATCTATAACTAGTGTCACAGGAATGGTTCAAAACATAGATAGTAAAATGAGTCAGTCTTCTTGTACTTGAGTCGGCATTGTGCCTTTTGTATTAAATTCCGATGCAATTTCTGTGTATGATCGTCAATAAGAAGGTCCAAGGGATACAATAAACCTGAAGTCAAGCTTCGGAATCTATAACTAGTGTCACAGGAATGGTCCAAAACATAGTCAGTAAGAAGAGTCAGTCTTCTTGTCCTTATGTCGGCATTGTGTCTTTTCTATTTAGTTCCGATGCAATTTCTGTGTTTCATCGTCAATTTGAAGGTCCAAGGGATACAGTAAACCTGGAGTGAAGCATCGGAATCTATAACTAGTGTCACAGGAATTGTTCAAAACTACGACAGTAAGAAGAGTCAGTCTACTTGTACCTAAGTCGGCATTGTGCCTTTTCTATTTCATTCCGATGTAATTTCGGTGTTTCATCGTCAATAAGAAGGTCCAAGGGATACAGTAAACCTGAAGTAAAGCATCTAAATCTATAACTAGTGTCAAAATAATGGTTCAAACATAGACAGTAGGAAGAGTCAGTCTTCTTGTACTTAAGTCGGCATTGTGCCTTTTGTATTTAATTCCGATGCAATTTCTGTGTTTCATCGTCAATAAGTAGGTCCAAGGGATACAGTAAACCTGAAGTGAAGCATCGGAATCTATAACTAGTGTCACAGGAATGCTTCAAACATAGACAGTAAGAAAAGTCAGTCTTCTTGTACTTAAGTCGGCATTGTGCCTTTTCTATTTAATTCCGATGCAATTTCTGTGTTACATCGGCAATAAGAAGGTCCAAGGGATACAGTAAACCAGGGGTGAAGCATCGGAATCTATAACTAGTGTCACAGGAATGGTTCAAAACATAGACTGTAAGAAGAGTCAGTCTACTTGCACTTAAGTCGGCATTGTGCCTTTTCTATATAATTCCGATGCAATTTCTGTGTTTCATCGTCAATAAGAAGGTCCAAGGGATACAGCAATCCTGAAGTGAAGCATCGGAATCTATAACTAGTGTCACAGGAATGCTTCATAGACAGTAAGAAAAGTCAGTCTTCTTGTACTTAAGTCGGCATTGTGCCTTCTGTATTTATTTCCGATGCAATTTCTGTGTTTCATCGTCAATAAGAAGGTCAGAGGGACACAGTAACCCTGAAGTGAAGCATCGAAATGTATAACTAGTGTCACAGAAATGGTTCAAAACATAGTCAGGAAGAAGGGTCAGTCTTCTTGTACTTAAGTCAGCATTGTGCGTTTTATATTTAATTCCGATGCAATTTCTGTGTTTCATCGTCAATAAGAAGGTCCAAGGGATACAGTAAACCTGAAGTAAAGCATCGAAATCTATAACTAGTGTCAAAATAATGGTTCAAACATAGACAGTAGGAAGAGTCAGTCTTCTTGTACTTAAGTCGGCATTGTGCCTTTTGTATTTAATTCCGATGCAATTTCTGTGTTTCATCGTCAATAAGAAGGTCCAAGGGATACAGTTAACCTGAAGTGAAGCATCGGAATCTATAACTAGTGTAACAGGAATGCTTCAAACATAGACAGTAAGAAAAGTCAGTCTTCTTGTACTTAAGTCGGCATTGTGCCTTTTCTATTTAATTCCGATGCAATTTCTGTGTTACATCGGCAATAAGAATGTCCAAGGGATACAGTAAACCAGGAGTGAAGCATCGGAATCTATAACTAGTGTCACAGGAATGGTTCAAAACATAGTCAGTGAGAAGAGTCAGTCTTCTTGTACTTATGGCGGAATTGTGCCTTTTCTATTTGATTCCGATGCAATTTCCGTGTTTCATCGTCAATAAGAAGGTCAGAGGGATACAGTAAGCCTGAAGTGAAGCATCGGAATCTATAACTAGTGTCAAAGGAATGGATCAAATCATAGTCAGTAAGAAGAGTCAGTCTTCTTGTCCTTAAGTCGCCATTGTGCCTTCTGTATTTATTTCCGATGCAATTTCTGTGTTTCATCGTCAATAAGAAGGTCAGAGGGACACAGTAACCCTGAAGTGAAGCATCGAAATGTATAACTAGTGTCACAGAAATGGTTCAAAACATAGTCAGGAAGAAGGGTCAGTCTTCTTGTACTTAAGTCAGCATTGTGCGTTTTATATTTAATTCCGATGCAATTTCTGTGTTTCATCGTCAATAAGAAGGTCCAAGGGATACAGTAAACCTGAAGTAAAGCATCGAAATCTATAACTAGTGTCAAAATAATGGTTCAAACATAGACAGTAGGAAGAGTCAGTCTTCTTGTACTTAAGTCGGCATTGTGCCTTTTGTATTTAATTCCGATGCAATTTCTGTGTTTCATCGTCAATAAGAAGGTCCAAGGGATACAGTTAACCTGAAGTGAAGCATCGGAATCTATAACTAGTGT
This sequence comes from Schistocerca piceifrons, assembly GCF_021461385.2. Lineage (NCBI taxonomy): Eukaryota > Metazoa > Arthropoda > Insecta > Orthoptera > Acrididae > Schistocerca > Schistocerca piceifrons. Next base: position 1,119,874 of record NC_060142.1, on the reverse strand, counting down.
AACAGGAATGCTTCAAACATAGACAGTAAGAAAAGTCAGTCTTCTTGTACTTAAGTCGGCATTGTGCCTTTTCTATTTAATTCCGATGCAATTTCTGTGTTACATCGGCAATAAGAATGTCCAAGGGATACAGTAAACCAGGAGTGAAGCATCGGAATCTATAACTAGTGTCACAGGAATGGTTCAAAACATAGTCAGTGAGAAGAGTCAGTCTTCTTGTACTTATGGCGGAATTGTGCCTTTTCTATTTGATTCCGATGCAATTTCCGTGTTTCATCGTCAATAAGAAGGTCAGAGGGATACAGTAAGCCTGAAGTGAAGCATCGGAATCTATAACTAGTGTCAAAGGAATGGATCAAATCATAGTCAGTAAGAAGTGTCAGTCTTCTTGTCCTTAAGTCGCCATTGTGCCTTTTGTATTTAAGTCCGATGCAATTTCTGTGTTTCATCGTCAATAAGAAGGTCCAAGGGATACAGTAAACCTGAACTGAGCATTCGGAATCTATAACTAGTGGCCCAGGAATGGTTCAAAACATAGTCAGTGAGAAGAGTCAGTCTTCTTGTACTTATGGCGGAATTGTGCCTTTTCTATTTGATTCCGATGCAATTTCCGTGTTTCATCGTCAATACGAAGGTCCAAGGGATACAGTAAACCTGGAGTGAAGCATCGGAATCTATAACTAGAGTCACAGGAATGGTTCAAAACTACGACAGTAAGAGGAGTCAGTCTTCTTGTACTTAAGTCGGCATTGTGCCTTTTCTATATAATTCCGATGCAATTTCTGTGTTTCATCGTCAATAAGAAGGTCCAAGGGATACAGCAATCTTGAAGTGAAGCATCGGAATCTATAACTAGTGTCACAGGAATGCTTCAAACATAGACAGTAAGAAAAGTCAGTCTTCTTGTACTTAAGTCGGCATTGTGCCTTCTGTATTTAATTCCGATGCAATTTCTGTGTTTCATCGTCAATAAGGAGGTCAGAGGGACACAGTAACCCTGAAGTGAAGCATCGAAATCTATAACTAGTGTCACAGAAATGGTTCAAAACATAGTCAGGAAGAAGGGTCAGTCTTCTTGTACTTAAGTCGGCATTGTGCGTTTTATATTTAATTCCGATGCAATTTCTGTGTTTCATCGTCAATAAGAAGTCAGAAAGATACAGTAAACTTGAAGTGAAGCATCGGAATCTATAACTAGTGTCACAAGAATGGTTCAAAACATAGATAGTAAAATGAGTCAGTCTTCTTGTACTTGAGTCGGCATTGTGCCTTTTGTATTAAATTCCGATGCAATTTCTGTGTTTCATCGTCAATAAGAAGGTCCAAGGGATACAGTAAACCTGAACTGAGCAATCGGAATCTATAACTAGTGGCCCAGGAATGGTTGAAAACATAGTCAGTGAGAAGAGTCAGTCTTCTTGTACTTATGTCGGCATTGTGCCTTTTCTATTTAGTTCCAATCCAATTTCTGTGTTTCATCGTCAATAAGAAGGTCCAAGGGATACAGTAAACCTGGAGGGAAGCATCGGAATCTATAACTAGTGTCACAGGAATGGTTCAAAACTACGACAGTAAGAAGAGTCAGTCTTCTTGTACTTAAGTCGGCATTGTGCCTTTTCTATTTAATTCCGATGCAATTTCTGTGTTTCATCGTCAATATGAAGGTCAGAGGGATACAGTAAACATGAAGTTAAGCATCGGAATCTATAACTAGTGTCACAGGAATGGTTCAAAACGTACTCAGTAACAAGAGGCAGTCTTCTTGTAAGTTAGTCGGCATTGTGCCTTTTCTATTTCATTCCGATGCAATTTCGGTGTTTCATCGTCAATAAGAAGGGCCAAGGGATACAGTAAACCTGAAGTGAAGGATCGAAATCTATAACTAGTGTCAAAATAATGGTTCAAAAATAGACAGTAGGAAGAGTCAGTCTTCTTGTACTTAAGTCGGCATTGTGCCTTTTGTATTTAATTCCGATGCAATTTCTGTGTTTCATCGTCGGTAAGAAGGTCCAAGGGATACAGTAAACCTGAAGTGCACCATCGGAAACTATAACTAGTGTCACAGGAATGCTTCAAACATAGACAGTAAGAAAAGTCAGTCTTCTTGTACTTAAGTGGGCATTGTGCCTTTTGTATTTAATTCCGATGCAATTTCTGTGTTTCATCGTCAATAAGAAGGTCAGAGGGACACAGTAACCCTGAAGTGAAGCATCGAAATCTGTAACTAGTGTCACAGAAATGGTTCAAAACATAGTCCAGAAGAAGTGTCAGTCTTCTTGTACTTAAGTCGGCATTGTGCGTTTTATATTTAATTCCGATGCAATTTCTGTGTTTCATCGTCAACCTAGAAGTCAGAAAGATACAGTAAACCTGAAGTGAAGCATCGGAATCTATAACTAGTGTCACAGGAATGGTTCAAAACATAGATAGTAAAGTGAGTCAGTCTTCTTGTACTTGAGTCGGCATTGTGCCTTTTGTATTAAATTCCGATGCAATTTCTGTGTATGATCGTCAATAAGAAGGTCCAAGGGATACAGGAAACCTGAAGTCAAGCATCGGAATCTATAACTAGTGTCACAGGAATGGTTCAAAGCACAGTCTGTGAGAAGAGTCAGTCTTCTTGTACTTACGTCGGCATTGTCCCTGTTCTATTTAAATCCGATGCAATTTCTGTGTTTCATCGTCAATAAGAAGGTCCAAGGGATACAGTAAACATGGAGTGAAGCATCGGAATCTATAACTAGTGTCACAGGAATGGTTCAAAACATAGACAGTAAGAAGAGTCAGTCTTCTTGTAATTAAGTCGGCATTGTGCCTTTTCTATTTAATTCCGATGCAATTTCTGTGTTTCATCGTCAATAAGAAGGACAGAGGGATACAGTAAACCTGAAGTGAAGCATCGGAATCTATAACTAGTGTCAAAGGAATGGATCAAAACATAGTCAGTAAGAAGAGTCAGTCTTCTTGTCCTCAAGACGGCATTGTGCCTTTTGTATTTAAGTCCGATGCAATTTCTGTGTTTCATCGTCAATAAGAAGGTCCAAGGGATACAGTAAACCTGAACTGAGCAATCGGAATCTATAACTAGTGGCCCAGGAATGGTTCAAAACATGGTCAGTGAGAAGAGTCAGTCTTCTTGTACTTATGTCGGCATTGTGCCTTTTCTATTTAATTCCGATGCAATTTCTGTCTTTCATCGTCAATAAGAAGGTCCAAGGGATACAGTAAACCTGGAGTGAAGCATCGAAATCTATAACTAGAGTCACAGGAATAGTTCAAAACTACGACAGTTAGAAGAGTCAGTCTTCTTGTACTTAAGTCGGCATTGTGCCTTTTCTATATAATTCCGATGCAATTTATGTGTTTCATCGTCAATAAGAAGGTCCAAGGGATACAGTAAACCTGAAGTGAAGCATCGGAATCTATAACTAGTGTCACAGGAATGCTTCAAACATAGACAGTAAGAAAAGTCAGTCTTCTTGTACTTAAGTCGGCATTGTGCCTTTTGTATTTAATTCCGATGCACATTCTGTGTTTCATCGTCAATAAGAAGGTCAGAGGGACACAGTAACCCTGAAGTGAAGCATCGAAATCTATAACTAGTGTCACAGAAATGGTTCAAAACATAGTCAGGAAGAAGGGTCAGTCTTCTTGTACTTAAGTCGGCATTGTGCATTTTATATTTAATTCCGATGCAATTTCTGTGTTTCATCGTCAATAAGAAGTCAGAAAGATACAGTAAACCTGAAGTGAAGCATCGGAATCCTTAACTAGTGTCACAGGAATGGTTCAAAACATAGATAGTAAAATGAGTCAGTCTTCTTGTACTTGAGTCGGCATTGTGCCTCTTGTATTAAATTCCGATGCAATTTCTGTGTATGATCGTCACTAAGAAGGTCCAAGGGATACAGTAAACCTGAAGTCAAGCATCGGAATCTATAACTAGTGTCACAGGAATGGTCCAAAACATAGACAGTAAGAACAGTCATTCTTCTTGTACTCAAGTCGGCATTGTGCCTTTTCTATTTAATTCCGATGCAATTTCTGTGTTTCGTCGTCAATAAGAATGTCAGAGGGATACAGTAAATCTGAAGTGAAGCATCTGAATCTATAACTAGTGTCAAAGGAATGGTTCAAAACATAGTCAGTAAGAAGTGTCAGTCTTCTTGTACTTAAGTCGGCATTGTGAGTTTTGTATTTAATTCCGATGCAATTTCTGTGTTTCATCGTCAACAAGAAGGTCCAAGGGATACAGTAAACCTGAAGTGAAGCATCGGAATCTATAACTAGTGTCACAGGAATGGTTCAAAGCACAGTCAGTGAGAAGAGTCAGTCTTCTTGTCCTTAAGTCGGCATTGTGCCTTTTCTATTTAATTCCGATGCAATTTCTGTGTTTCATCGTCAATAAGAAGGTCAGAGGGATACAGTAAACCTGATTTGAAGCATCGGAATCTATATCTAGTGTCACAGGAATGGTTCAAAATATAGTCAGTGAGAAGAGTCAGTCTTGTACTTAAGTCGGCGTTGTGCGTTTTGTATTTAATTCCGATGAAATTTCTGTGTTTCATCGTCAATAAGAAGGTCCAAGGGATACAGTAAACTTGGAGTGAAGCATCGGAATCTATAACTAGTGTCACAAGAATGGTTCAATGCATAGTCAGTAACAAGAGTCAGTCTTCTTGTAAGTATGTCGGCATTGTGCCATTTCTATTTAATTCGGATGCAATTTCGGTGTTTTATCGTCTTTAAGAAGGTCCAAGGAATACAGTAAACCTGGTGTAAGGGCATCGAAATCTATAACTAGTATCACAAGAATGGTTCAAAACATAGACAGTAAGAAGAGTCAGTGTTCTTGCACTTAAGTCGGCATTGTGACTTTTGTATTTAATTCCGATGCCATTTCAGTGTTTCATCGTCAATAAGAAGGTCAGAGGGATACAGTAATCCTGAAGTGAAGCATCGGAATCTAAAACTAGTGTCACAGGAATGGTTCATTGCATAGGCAGTAAGAAGAGTCAGTTTCTTTGTCCTTAAGCCGGCATTGTGCCATTTGTATTTAATTCCGATGCAATTTCTGTGTTTCATCGTCAATAAGAAGGTCCAATGGATACAGTAAACCTGGAGTGAAGCATCGGAATCTATAACTAGTGTCACAGGAATGGTTCACAGCATAGACCGTAAGAAGAGTCAGCCTTCTTGGACTTAAGTCAGCATTGTGCCTTTTGTATTTATTTCCGATTCAATTTCTGTGTTTCATCGTCAATAAAAAGGTCTAAGGGATACAGTAAACCGGAAGTGAAGCATCGGGATCAATAACTGGTGTCACAGGAATGGTTCAAAACATAGTCAGTAAGAAGAGTCAGTCTTCATGTACTTAAGTCGGCATTGTGCCTTTTGTATTTAATTCCGATGCCATTTCTGTGTTTCATCGTCAACAAGAAGGTCAGAGCGATACAATAAACCTGAAGTGAAGCATCGGAATCTATAACTAGTGTCAATGGAATCGTTCAAACATAGACAGTAGGAAGAGTCAGTCTTCTTGTACTTAAGTCGGCATTGTGCCTTTTGTATTTAATTCCGATGCAATTTCTGTGGTTCATCGTCAATAAGAAGGTACAAGGGATACAGTAAACCTGAAGTGAAGAATCGGAATCAATATCTAGTGTCACAGGAATGGTTCAAAATATAGTCAGTGAGAAGAGTCAGTCTTCCTGTACTTAAGTCGGCATTGTGCCTTTTCTATTTAATTCCGATGCAATTTCTGTGTTTCATCGTCAATAAGAAGCTCCAAGGGATACAGTAAGCCTGGAGTGAAGCATCGGAATCTATAACTATTGTCACAGGAATGTTTAAAAATATACTCAGTAACAAGAGGCAGCCTTCTTGTACCTAAGTCGGCATTGTGGCTTTTCTATTTATTTCCGATGCAATTTAGGTGTTTCATCGTCAATAAGTAGGACCAAGGGATGCAGTAAACATGGTGTGAAGCATCGAAATCTATAACTAATGTCACAGGAATGGTTCAAAACATAGACAGTAAGAAGAGTCAGTCTTCTTGCACTTAAGTCGGCATTGTGCCGTTTGTATTTATTTCCGATGCTATTTCTGTGTTTCATCGTCAATAATATGGTCAGAGGGATACAGTAATCGTGACGTGAAGCATCGGAATCCATAACTAGTGTCACAGGAATGGTTCAAATCATAGGCAGTAAGAAGAGTCAATTTTCTTGTCCTTAAGTCGGCATTGTGCCTTTATTATTTAATTCCGATGCAATTTCTGTGTTTCATCGTCAATAAGAAGGTCCAAGTGATACAGTAAGCCTGAACTGAGCAATCGGAATCTATAACTAGTGGCCCAGGAATGGTTCAAAACATAGTCAGTGAGAAGAGTCAGTCTTCTTGTACTTATGTCGGCATTGTGCCTTTTCTATTTAATTCCGATGCAATTTCTGTGTTTCATCGTCAATAAGAAGGTCCAAGGGATACAGTAAACCTGGAGTGAAGCATCGGAATCTATAACTAGAGTCACAGGAATGGTTCAAAACTACGACAGTAAGAAGAGTCAGTCTTCTTGTACTTAAGTCGGCATTATGCCTTTTCTATATAATTCCGAAGCAATTTCTGTGTTTCATCGTCAATAAGAAGGTCCAAGGGATACAGTGAACCTGAAGTGAAGCATCGGAATCTATAAGTAGTCTCACGGTAATGCTTCAAACATAGACAGTAAGAAAAGTCAGTCTTGTTGTACTTAAGTCGGCATTGTGCCTTTTGTATTTAATTCCGTTGCAATTTCTGTGTTTCATCGTCAATAAGAAGGTCAGAGGGACACAGTAACCCTGAAGTGAAGCATCGAAATCTATAACTAGTGTCACAGAAATGGTTCAAAACATAGTAAGGAAGAAGGGTCAGTCTTCTTGTACTTAAGTCGGCATTGTGCGTTTTATATTTAATTCCGATGCAATTTCTGTGTTTCATCGTCAATAAGAAGTCAGAAAGATACAGTAAACCTGAAGTGAAGCATCGGAATCTATAACTAGTGTCACAGGAATGGATCAAAACATAGATAGTAAAATGAGTCAGTCTTCTTGTACTTGAGTCGGCATTGTGCCTTTAGTATTAAATTCCGATGCAATTTCTGTGTATGATCGTCAATAAGAAGGTCCAAGGGATACAGTAAACCTGAAGTCAAGCATCGGAATCTATAACTAGTGTCACAGGAATGGTCCAAAACATAGACAGTAAGGACAGTCATTCTTCTTGTACTCAAGTCGGCATTGTGCCTTTTCTATTTAATTCCTGTGCAATTTCTGTGTTTCGTCGTCAATAAGAATGTCAGAGGGATACAGTAAATCTGAAGTGAAGCATCTGAATCTATAACTAGTGTCAAAGAAATGGTTCAAAACATAGTCAGTAAGAAGAGTCAGTCTTCTTGTCCTTAAGTCGGCATTGTGCGTTTTGTATTTAATTCCGTTGCAATTTCTGTGTTTCATCGTCAATAAGAAGGTCCAAGGGATACAGTAAACCTGAAGTGATGCATCGGAATCTATAACTAGTGTCACAGGAATGGTTCAAAGCACAGTCAGTGAGAAGAGTCAGTCTTCTTGTCCTTAAGTCGGCATTGTGCCTTTTCTATTTAATTCCGATGCAATTTCTGTGTTTCATCGTCAATAAGAAGGTCAGAGGGATACAGTAAACCTGAATTTAAAGCATCGAAATCTATATCTAGTGTCACAGGAATGGTTCACAGCATAGACCGGAAGAAGAGTCAGCCTTCTTGGACTTAAGTCGGCATTGTGCCTTTTGTATTTATTTCCGATTCAATTTCTGTGTTTCATCGTCAATAAGAAGGTCTAAGGGATACAGTAAACCCGAAGTGAAGCATCGGGATCTATAACTGGTGTCACGGGAATGGTTCAAAACATAGTCAGTAAGAAGAGTCAGTCTTCATGTACTTAAGTCGGCATTGTGCCTTTTGTATTTAATTCCGATGCAATTTCTGTGTTTCATCGTCAACAAGAAGGTCAGAGCGATACAATAAACCTGAAGTGAAGCATCGGAATCTATAACTAGTGTCAATGGAATCGTTCAAACATAGACAGTAGGAAGAGTCAGTCTTCTTGTACTTAAGTCGGCATTGTGCCTTTTGTATTTAATTCCGATGCAATTTCTGTGTTTGATCGTCAATAAGAAGGTACAAGGTATACAGTAAACCTGAAGTGAAGAATCGGAATCAATATCTAGCGTCACAGGATTGGTTCAAAACATAGTCAGTGAGAAGAGTCAGTCTTCCTGTACTTAAGTCGGCATTGTGCCTTTTCTATTTAATTCCGATGCAATTTCTGTGTTTCATCGTCAATAAGAAGCTCCAAGGGATACAGTAAGCCTGGAGTGAAGCATCGGAATCTATAACTAGTGTCACAGGAATGTTTCAAAACATACTCAGTTACAAGAGGCAGCCTTCTTAAACCTAAGTCGGCATTGTGCCTTTTCTATTTATTTCCGATGCAATTTCGGTGTTTCATCGTCAATAAGTAGGACCAAGGGATACAGTAAACATGGTGTGAAGCATCGAAATCTATAACTAATGTCACAGGAATGGTTCAAAACATAGACAGTAAGAAGAGTCAGTCTTTTTGCACTTAAGTCGGCATTGTGCCGTTTGTATTTATTTCCGATGCTATTTCTGTGTTTCATCGTCAATAATATGGTCAGAGGGATACAGTAAACCTGAAGTGAAGCATCGGAATCCATAACTAGTGTCACAGGAATGGTTCAAATCATTGGCAGTAAGAAGAGTCAATTTTCTTGTCCTTAAGTCGGCATTGTGCCTTTATTATTTAATTCCGATGCAATTTCTGTGTTTCATCGTCAATAAGAAGGTCCAAATGATACAGTAAACCTGGAGTGAAGTACCGGAATCTATAACTAGTGTCACAGGAATGGTTCAAAACATAGACAGTAAGAAGAGTCAGTCTTCTTGCACTTAAGTCGGCATTGTGCCTTTTGTATTTCATTCCGATGCAATTTCTGTGTTTCATCGTCTATAAGAAGGTCCAAGGGTTACGGTAAACCTAAAGTGAAGCATCGGAATCTATAACTATTGTCACAGGAATGGTTCAAAACATAGTCAGTAAGAAGAGTCAGTCTTCATGTACTTAAATCGGCATTGTGCATTTTGTATTTAATTCCGATGCAATTTCTGTGTTTCATCGTCAATAAGAAGGTCCAAGGGATACAAAAAACCTGAAGTGAAGCATCGGAATCTATAACTAGTGTCAATGGAATGGTTGAAACATAGACAGTAGGAAGAGTCAGTCTTCTTCTACTAAAGTCGGCATTGTGCCTTTTGTATTTAATTCCGATGCAATTTCTGTGTTTCATCGTTAATAAGAAGGTCCAAGGGATACGGTAACCCTAAAGTGAAGCATCAGAATCTATGACTAGTGTCACAGGAATGGTTCAAAACATAGTCAGTAAGAAGAGTCAGTCTTCATGTACTTAAGTCGACATTGTGCCATTTGTATTTAATTCCGATGCAATTTCTGTATTTCATCGTCAATAAGAAGGTCCAAGGGATGCAGTAAACGTGAAGTGAAGCATCGGAATCTGTAACTAGTGTCACAGGAATGGTTCAAACATAGTCAGTAACAAGAGTCAGTCTTCTTGTAACTATGTCGGCATTGTGCCATTTCTATTTAATTTGGATGCAATTTCGGTGTTTTATCGTCTTTAAGAAGGTCCAAGGGATACAGTAAACCTGGTGTAAGGGCATCGAAATGTATAACTAGTATCACAAGGATGGTTCAAAACGTAGACAGTAAGAAGAGTCAGTGTTCTTGCACTTAAGTCGGCATTGTGCCTTTTGTATTTAATTCCGATGTCATTTCAGTGTTTCATCGTCAATAAGAAGGTCAGAGGGTTACAGTAATCCTGAAGTGAAGCATCGGAATCTAAAACTAGTGTCAGAGGAAT
>NC_060142.1:1078797-1109402 GCF_021461385.2 Schistocerca piceifrons | reverse complement strand
TTCCGATGCAATTTCTGTGTTTCATCGTCAATAAGAAGGTCCAACGGATACAGTAAACCTGAAGTGAAGCATCGGAATCTATAACTAGTGTCAATGGAATGGTTCAAACATAGACAGTTGGAACAGTCAGACTTCTTCTACTAAAGTCGGCATTGTGCCTTTTGTATTTAATTCCGATGCAATTTCTGTGTTTCATCGTCAATAAGAAGGTCCAAGGGATACAGTAAACCTGAAGTGAAGCATCGGAATCTATAACTAGTGTCACAGGAATGGTTCAAAACATAGACAGTAAGAAGAGTTAGTCTTCTTGTTCTTAAGTCGGCATTGTGCATTTTGTATTTACTTCCGATGAAATTTCTGTGTTTCATCGTCAATAAGAAGGTCAGAGGAATACAGTAACCCTGAAGTGAAACATCAGAATCTATAACTAATGTCACAGAAATGGTTCAAAATATAGTAAGGTAAGAAGAGTCAGCCTCCTTGTACTTAAGTCGGCATTGTGCCGTTTGTATTTAATTCCGATGCAATTTCTGTGTTTCATCTTCAATAAGAAGGTCCACGGGATACAGTAAACATGAAGTGAAGCATCGGAATCTATAACTTGTGTCACAGGAATGGTTCAAAACATACTCAGTAACAAGAGTCAGTCTTCTTGTACCTAAGTCGGCATTATGCCTTTTCTATTTAATTCCGATGCAATTTCTGTGTTTCATCGTCAATAAGGAGGTCAAAGGGATACAGTAAACCTGAAGTGAAGCATCGGAGTCTATAACTAGTGTCAGAGGAATGGTTCAAAACATAGGCAGTAAGAAGAGTCATTTTTCTTGTACTTTTTTCGGCATTGTGACTTTTGTATTTAATTCCGATGCAATTTCTGTGTTTCATAGTCAATAAGAAGGTCCAAGGGATACAGTACACCTGGAGCGAAGCATCGGAATCTATAACTAGTGTCACTGGAATGGTTCAAAGCATAGTCAGTAAGAAGAGTCAGTCTTCATGTACTTATGTCGGCATTGTTCATTTTGTATTTAATTCCGATGCAATTTCTGTGTTTCATCGTCAATAAGAAGGTTCAAGGGATACAGTAAACCCGAAGTGAAGCATCGGAATCTATGACTAGAGTCAATGGAATGGTTCAAACATAGACAGTGGGAAGAGTCAGTCTTCTTGTACTTAAGTCGGTATTGTGCCTTTTGTATTTAATTCCGATGCAATTTCTGTGTTTCATCGTTAATAAGATGGTCCAAGGGATACAGTGATCCCCGTGTGATGCATCGAAATCTATAACTATAGTCATAGGAGTGGTTCAAAACATAGAAACTAAGAAGAGTCAGTCTTCTTGTACTTAAGTCGGCATTGTGCCTTTTCTATTTAATTCCGATGCAATTTCAGTGTTTCATCGTCAATAAGATGGTCAGAGGGATACAGTAAACATGAAGTGAAGCATCGGAATCTATAACTAGTGTCACAGGAATGGTTCATATCATAGTCAGTAAGAAGAGTCAGTCTTCTTGTCCTTAAGTCGGCATTGTGCCTTTTGTATTTAATTCCGATGAAATTTCTGTGTTTCATCGTCAATAAGAAGGTCCAAGGGATACAGTAAACCAGAAGTGAAGCATCGGAATCTATAACTAGTGTCACATGAATGGTTCAAAGCATAGTCAGTAAGAAGAGTCAGTCCTCTTGTACTTTAGTCGGCATTGTGCCTTTTGTATTTAATTCCGATGCAATTTCTGTGTTCCATCGTCAATAAGAAGGTCAGAGGAAAACAGTAACCCCAAAATTAAGCATCGGAATCTATAACTAGTGTCACAGAAATGGTTCAAAACATAGTAAGGAAGAAGAGTTAGTCTTTTTGTACTTAAGTCGGCATTGTGCATTTTATATTTAATTCCAATGCAATTTCTGTGTTTCATCGTCAATACGAAGGTCAGAGGGATACAGTAAACCTGAAGTGAAGCATCGGAATCTATTACTAGTGTCACGGAAATGGTACAAACATAGTAAGGAAGAAGAGTCAGTCTACTTGTACTTAGGTCGGCATTGTGCATTTTATATTTAATTCAGATGCAATTTCTGTGTTTCATCGTCAATAAGAAGGTCAGATATATACAGTAGACCTGAAGTGAAGCATCGGAATCTATAACTAGTGTCACAGGAATGGTTCAAAACATAGTCAGTAAGAACAGTCAGTCTTATTGTACTTAAGACGGCATTGTGCCTTTTGTATTTAATTCCGATGTAATTTCTGTGTTTCATCGTCAATAAGAAGGTCCAAGGGACACCGTAACCCTAAAGTGAAGCATCAGAATCTATGACTAGTGTCACAGGATTGGTTCAAAACCTAGTCAGTTAGAAGAGTCAGTCTTCATGTACTTAAGTCAGCATTGTGCCATTTGTATTTAATTCCGATGCAATTTCTGTATTTCATCGTCAATAAGAATGTCCAAGGGATGCAGTAAACGTGAAGTGAAGCATCGGAATCTATAACTAGTGTCAATGGAATGGTTCAAACATTGACAGTAGGAAGAGTCAGTCTTCTTCTACTAAAGTCGGCATTGTGCCTTTTGTATTTAATTCCGATGCAATTTCTGTGTTTCATCGTCAATAAGAAGGTCCAACGGATACAGTAAACCTGAAGTGAAGCATCGGAATCTATAACTAGTGTCAATGGAATGGTTCAAACATAGACAGTTGGAACAGTCAGTCTTCTTCTACTAAAGTCGGCATTGTGCCTTTTGTATTTAATTCCGAAGCAATTTCTGTGTTTCATCGTCAATAAGAAGGTCCAAGGGATACAGTAAACCTGAAGTGAAGCATCGGAATCTATAACTAGTGTCACAGGAATGGTTCAAAACATAGACAGTAAGAAGAGTTAGTCTTCTTGTTCTTAAGTCGGCATTGTGCATTTTGTATTTACTTCCGATGAAATATCTGTGTTTCATCGTCAATAAGAAGGTCAGAGGAATACAGTAACCCTGAAGTGAAACATCAGAATCTATAACTAATGTCACAGAAATGGTTCAAAATATAGTAAGGTAAGAAGAGTCAGCCTCCTTGTACTTAAGTCGGCATTGTGCCGTTTGTATTTAATTCCGATGCAATTTCTGTGTTTCATCTTCAATAAGAAGGTCCACGGGATACAGTAAACATGAAGTGAAGCATCGGAATCTATAACTTGTGTCACAGGAATGGTTCAAAACATACTCAGTAACAAGAGTCAGTCTTCGTGTACCTAAGTTGGCATTATGCCTTTTCTATTTAATTCCGATGCAATTTCTGTGTTTCATCGTCAATAAGGAGGTCAAAGGGATACAGTAAACCTGACGTGAAGCATCGGAGTCTATAACTAGTGTCAGAGGAATGGTTCAAAACATAGGCAGTAAGAAGAGTCATTTTTCTTGTCCTTTAGTCGGCATTGTGACTTTTGTATTTAATTCCGATGCAATTTCTGTGTTTCATCGTCAATAAGAAAGTCCAAGGGATACAGTACACCTGGAGCGAAGCATCGGAATCTATAACTAGTGTCACAGGAATGGTTCAAAACATAGACGATAAGAAGAGTCAGCCTTCTTGGACTTATGTCGGCATTGTTCCTTTTGTATTTAATTCCGATGCAATTTCTGTGTTTCATCGTCAATAAGAAGGTTCAAGGGATACAGTAAACCCGAAGTGAAGCATCGGAATCTATAACTAGAGTCAATGGAATGGTTCAAACATAGACAGTAGGAAGAGTCAGTCTTCTTGTACTTAAGTCGGTATTGTGCCTTTTGTATTTAATTCCGATGCAATTTCTGTGTTTCATCGTTAATAAGATGGTCCAAGTGATACAGTGAACCCCGTGTGATGCATCGAAATCTATAACTATGGTCATAGGAGTGGTTCAAAGCATAGAAACTAAGAAGAGTCAGTCTTCTTGTACTTAAGTCGGCATTGTGCCTTTTCTATTTAATTCCGATGCAATTTCAGTGTTTCATCGTCAATAAGATGGTCAGAGGGATACAGTAAACATGAAGTGAAGCATCGGAATCTATAACTAGTGTCACAGGAATGGTTCATATCATAGTCAGTAAGAAGAGTCAGTCTTCTTGTCCTTAAGTCGGCATTGTGCATTTTTATTATTTAATTCCGATGAAATTTCTGTGTTTCATCGTCAATAAGAAGGTCCAAGGGATACAGTAAACCAGAAGTGAAGCATCGGAATCTATAACTAGTGTCACATGAATGGTTCAAAACATAGTCAGTAAGAAGAGTCAGTCCTCTTGTACTTTAGTCGGCATTGTGCCTTTTGTATTTAATTCCGATGCAATTTCTGTGTTCCATCGTCAATAAGAAGGTCAGAGGAAAACAGTAACCCCAAAATTAAGCATCGGAATCTATAACTAGTGTCACAGGAATGGTTCAAAACATAGTCAGTAAGAACAGTCAGTCTTTTTGTCCTTAAGACGGCATTGTGCCTTTTGTATTTAATTCCGATGTAATTTCTGTGTTTCATCGTAAATAAGAAGGTCCAAGGGATACAGTAAACCTGTAGTGAAGCAACGGAAACTATAACTAGTGTCACAGGAATGTTTCAAAACATAGTCAGTAAGAAGAGTCAGTCTTTTTGTACTTAACTCGGCATTGTGCCTTTTGTATTTGTTTCCGATGCAATTTCTGTGTTTCTGCGTAAATAAGAAGGTCCAAGGGATACAGTAAACCTGGAGTGAAGCATCGGAATCTATAACTAGTGTCACAGGAATGGTTCAAAGCATAGACGGTAAGAAGAGTCAGCCTTCTTGTACTTAAGTCGGCATTGTGCCTTTTGTATTTAATTCCCATGCAATTTCGGTGTTTCATCGTCAATAAGACGGTCCAAGGGATACAGTAAACCTGGTGTGAAGCATTGAAATCTATAACTAGTGTCACAGGAATGGTTCAAACATAGAGAGTAAGAAGAATCAGTCTTCTTGCACTTAAGTCGGCATTGTGCATTTTGTATTCAATTCCAATGCAATTTCTGTGTTTCATCGTCAATACGAAGGTCAGAGGGATACAGTAAACCTGAAGTTAAGCATCGGAATTTATAACTAGTGTCACAGGAATGGTTCTAAACATAGGCAGTAAAAAGAGTCAGTTTTCTTGTCCTTTAGTCGGCATTGTGCCTTTTGTATTTAATTCCGATGCAATTTCTGTGTTTCATCGTCAATACGAAGGTCCAAGGGATACAGTACACCTGGAGTGAAGCATCGGAATCTATAACTAGTGTCACAGGAATGGTTCAAAACAAAGACGGTAAGAAGAGTCAGCCTTCTTGTACTTAAGTCGGCATTGTGCCTTTAGTATTTAATTCCGATGCAATTTCTGTGTTTCATCGTCAATAAGAAGGTCCAAGCTATACAGTAAACCTGAAGTGAAGCATCGGAATCCATAACTAGTTTCACAGAAATAGTTCAAATCATAGTCAGTAAGAAGAGTCAGTCTTCATGTACTTAAGTCGGCATTGTGCATTTTGTATTTTATTCCGATGCAATTTCTGTGTTTCATCGTCAATACGAGGGTCCAAGGGATACAGTAAACCTGAAGTGAAGCATCGGAATCTATAACTAGAGTCAATGGAATGGTTCAAACATAGACAGTAGGAAGAGTCAGTCTTCTTGTACCTAAGTCAGCATTGTGCCTTTTGTATTAAATTCCGATGCAATTTCTGTGTTTCATCGTTAATAAGAAGGTCCAAGGGATACAGTAAACCTGAAGTGAAGCATCGGAATCTATAACTAGTGTCACAGGAATGGATCTAAACATAGACAGTAAGAAGAGTCAGTCTTCTTGTACTTAAGTCGGCATTGTGCCGTTTGTATTTAATTCCGACGCAATATCTGTGTTTCATCGTCAATAAGAAGGTCAGAGGGATACAGTAACCCTGAAGTGAAGCATCGGAATCTATAACTAGTGTCACAGAAATGGTGAGAAACATAGTCAGTAAGAAGAGTCAGTCTTCTTGTACTTATGTCGGCATTGTGCATTATATATTTAATTCCCATGCAATTTCTGTGTTTCATCGTAAAAAGGAGGTCCAAGGGATACAGTAAACCTGAAGTGAAGCATCGGAATCCATAACTAGAGTCAATGGAATGGCTCAAACATAGACAGTAGGAAGAGTCAGTCTTCTTGTAATTAAGTCGGCATTGTGCCAATTGTATTTAATTCCGATGCAATTTCTGTGTTTCATCGTCAATAAGAAGGTCCAATGGATACAGTAAACCTGGAGTGAAGCATCGGAATCTATAACAAGTGTCACAGGAATGGTACAAACAAAGTCAAAAAGAAGAGTCAGTCTTCTTGTACTTAATTCGGCATTGTGCCTTTTGTATTTAATTCCGATGCACTATCTGTGTTTCATCGTCAATAAGAAGGTTTAAGGGATACATTAAACCTGAAATGAAGCGTCGGAATCCATAACTAGTGTCACAGGAGTGGTTGAAAACATAGTCAGTAACAAGAGTCAGTCTCCTTGTACCTATGTCGGCATTCTGCCTTTTCTATTTAATTCCGATTCAATTTCGATGTTTTACCATCAATAAGAAAGTCCAAGGGATACAGTAAACCTGGTGTAAGGGCATCGAAATCTATAACTAGTGTCACAGGAATGGTTCAAAGCATTGACAGTAAGATGAGTCAGTCTTCTTGCACTTAAGTCGGCATTGCGCCTTTTGTATTTAATTCCGATGCCATTTCTGTGTTTTATCGTCAATAAGAAGGTCAAAGGGATACAGTAAACCTGAAGGGAAGCATCGGAATCTATAACTAGTGTCACAGGAATGGTTCAAAACATAGGCAGTAAGAAGAGTCAGTTTTCCTGTCCTTAAGTCGGCATTGTGCCAATTGTATTTAATTCCGATGCAATTTCTGTGTTCAATCGTCAATAAGAAGGTCAGAAGGATACAATAAACCTGAAGTGAAGCATCGGAAGCTATAACTTGTGTCACAGGAATGGTTCAAAACATAGACAGTAAGAAGAGTCAGTCTTCATGTACTTAATTCGGCATTGTGCCTTTTGTATTTAATTCCGATGCTATTTCTGTGTTTCATCGTCAATAAGAAGGATCGAGGGATACAGTACACCTGGAGTGAAGCATCGGAATCTATAACTAGTGTCACAGGAATGGTTCAAAACATAGACGGTGAGAAGAGTCAGCCTTGTTGTACTTAAGTCGGCATTGTTCCTTTTGTATTTAATTCCGATGCAATTTCTGTGTTTCATCGTCAATATGAAGGTCCAAGGGATACAGTAAACCTGAAGTGAAGCATCGGAATCTATAACTAGTTTCACAGGAATGGTTCAAACCATAGTCAGTAAGAAGAGTCAGTCTTCAAGTACTTAAGTCGGCATTGTGCCTTTTGTATTTACTTCCGATGCAATTTCTGTGTTTCATCGTCAATAAGAAGGTCCAAGGGATACAGTAAACCTGAAGTGAAGCATCGGAATCTATAACTACTGTCACAGGAATGGTTCAAAACATAGTAAGGAAGAAGAGTCAGTCTTCTTGTACTTAAGTTGGCGTTGTGCATTTTATATTTAATTCCGATGCAATTTCTGTGTTTCGTCGTCAATAAGAAGGTCAGAGGGATACAGTAAACCTGAAGTGATGCATCGGAATCTATAACTAGTGTCACAGGAATGGTTCAAAACATAGATAGTAAGAAGAGTCAGTCTTCTTGTACTTGAGTCGTCATTGTGCGTTATCTATTAAATTCCGATGCAATTTCTGTGTCTCATCGTCAATAAGAAGGTCCAAGGGATACAGTAAACCTAAAGTGAAGCATCGGAATCTATAACTAGTGTCACAGGTATGGTTCAAAACATAGACAGTAAGAAGAGTCAGTCTTCTTGTACTTAAGTCGGCATTGTGCGTTATCTATTAAATTCCGATGCAATTTCTGTGTCTCATCGTCAATAAGAAGGTCCAAGGGATACAGTAAACCTGGAGTGAAGCATCGGATTCTATAACTAGTGTCACAGGAATGGTTCAAAACATACTCAGAAACAAGAGGCAGTCTTCTTGTACCTAAGTCGGCATTGTGCCTTTTCTATTTAATTCCGTTGCAATTTCGGTGTTTCGCCGACAATAAGAAGGACCAAGGGATACAGTAAACCTGGTGTGATGCATCGAAATCTATAACTAGTGTCACAGGAGTGGTTCAAACGTAGACAGTAAGAATAGTCAGTCTTCTTGTACTTAAGTCGGCATTGTGCCTTTTCTATTTAATTCCGAAGCAATTTCTGTGTTTCATCGTCAATAAGAAGGTCTGAGGGATACAGTAAACATGAAGTGAAGCATCGGAATCTATAACTAGTGTCACACGAATGGTTCAAAACGTAGTCAGTAAGGAGAGTCAGTCTTCTTGTCCTTAAGTCGGCAATGTGTATTTTGTATTTAATTCCGATGCAATTTCTGTGTTTCATCGTCAATAAGAAGGTCCAAGGGATACAGTAAACCCGAAGTGAAGCATCGGAATCTATAACTACTGTCACAGGAATGGTTCAAAACATAGTCAGTAAGAAGAGATAGTCTTCATGTACTTAAGTCGGGATTGTGCCTTTTGTATTTAATTCCGATGCAATTTCTGTGTTTCATCGTCAATAAGAAGGTCAAAGGGATACAGTAATCCTGAACTGAAGCATCGGAATCTATAACTAGTGCCAATGGAATGGTTCAAACATAGCCAGTAGGAAGAGTCAGTCTTCTTCTACTAAAGTCGGCATTGTGCCTTAAGTATTTAATTCCGATGCAATTTCTGTGTATCATCGTCAATAAGAAGGTCCAAGGGATACAGTAAACCTGAAGTGAAGCATCGGAATCTATAACTAGTGTCACAGGAATGGTTCAAAGCATAGACAGTAAGAAGAGTCAGTCCTCTTGTACTTAAGTCGGCATTGTGCCTTTTGTATTTATTTCCGATGCAATTTCTGTGTTTCATCGTCAATAAGAAGGTCAGAGGAATACAGTAACCCTGAAGTGAAGCATCGGAATCTATAACTAGTGTCACAGGAATGGTTCAAAACATAGAGAGTAGGAAGAGTCAGTCTTCTTGCACTTAAGTCGCCATTGTGCTCTTTGTATTTATTTCCGATGCAATATCTGTGTTTAATCGTCAATAATAAGGTCAGAGGTATACAGTAAACCTGAAGTGAAGCATCGGAATCTATGACTAGTGTCACAGGAATGGTTCAAAACATAGGCAGTGAGAAGAGTCAATTTTCTTTTCCTAAAGTCGGCATTCTGCTTTTTGTATTTAATTCCGATGCAATTTCTGTGTTTCATCGTCAATAAGAAGGTCCAAGGGATACAGTAAGCCTGGAGTGAAGCATCGGAATCTATAACTAGTGTCTCAGGAATGGTTCAAAACATAGACGGTAAGAAGAGTCAGCCATCTTGTACTTAAGTCGTCATTGTGCCTTTTGTATTTATTTCCGATGAAATTTCTGTATTTCATCGTCAATAAGAAGGTCCAAGGGATACAGTAAACATGGAGTGAAGCATCGGAATCTATAACTAGTGTCACAGAAATGGTTCAAAACATAGTAAGGAAGAAGAGTCAGTCTTCTTGTACTTAAGTTGGCGTTGTGCATTTTATATTTAATTCCGATGCAATTTCTGTGTTTCGTCGTCAATAAGAAGGTCAGAGGGATACAGTAAACCAGAAGTGATGCATCGGAATCTATAACTAGTGTCACAGGAATGGTTCAAAACATAGATAGTAAGAAGAGTCAGTCTTCTTGTACTTGAGTCGTCATTGTGCCTTTTGTATTAAATTCCGATGCAATTTCTGTGTATGATCGTCAATAAGAAGGTCCAAGGGATGCAGTAAACCTGAAATGAAGCGTCGGAATCTATAACTAGTGTCACAGGAATGGTTCAAAACATAGTCAGGAAGAAGAGTCAGTCTTCTTGTACTTAAGTTGGCATTGTGCATTTTATATTTAAGTTCGATGCAATTTCTGTGTTTCATCGTCATAAAGGAGGTCAGAGGGATACAGTAAACCTGAAGTGAATAATCGGAATCTATAACTAGTGTCACAGGAATGGTTCAAAACATAGACAGTAGGAAGAGTCAGTCCTCTTGTACTTAAGTCGGCATTGTGCCTTTTGTATTCAGTTCTGATGCAATTTCTGTGTTTCATCGTCAATAAGAAGGTCCTAGGGATACAGTAAACCTTGGGTGAAGCATCGTAATGTATAGCTAGTGTCACAGGAATGGTTCAATACATAGACAGTAAGAAGAGTCATTCTTCATGTACTCAAGTCGGCATTGTGCCTTTTCTATTTAATTCCGATGAAATTTCTGTGTTTCATCGTCAATAAGAAGGTCAGAGGGATACAGTAACTCTGAAGTGAAGCATCGGAATCGATAACTAGAGTCAATGGAATGTTTCAAACATAGACAGTAGGAAGAGTCAGTCTTCTTGTACTTAAGTCGGCATTGTGCCTTTTGTATTTAGTTCCGATGCAGTTTCTGTGTTTCAACGTTAATAAGAAGGTCCAAGGGATACAGTAAACCTGAAGTGAAGCATCGGAATCTATAACTAGTGTCACAGGAATGGTTCAAAACATAGTCAGTAAGAAGAATCAGTCTTCTTGTACTTAATTCGGCATTGTGCCTTTTGTATTTAATTCCGATGCGCCATCTGTGTTTCATCGTCAGTAAGAAGGTCCAAGGGATACAAATAACCAGAAATGAAGAGTCGGAATCTATAACAAATGTCACAGGAATGGTTCAAAACATAGACAGTAGGAAGATTCAGTCTACATGTACTTAAGTCGCAATGGTGCCTTTCGTATTTATTCCCGAAGCAATTTCTGTGTTTCATAGTCAATAAG
The DNA here is from genome assembly GCF_021461385.2 of Schistocerca piceifrons. Lineage (NCBI taxonomy): Eukaryota > Metazoa > Arthropoda > Insecta > Orthoptera > Acrididae > Schistocerca > Schistocerca piceifrons. The sequence goes on along the minus strand of NC_060142.1, from coordinate 1,098,540 downwards.
AAGGTCCAAGGGATACAGTAAACCAGAAGTGAAGCATCGGAATCTATAACTAGTGTCACAGGAATGGTTCAAAACATAGACAGTAAGAAGCGTCAGTCTTCTTGTACTTAAGTCGGCATTGTGCTTTTTCTATTAAATTCCGATGCAATTTCTGTGTTTCATCGTCAATAACAAGGTCCTAGGGATACAGTAAACTTGAAGTGAAGCATCGTAATCTATAACTAGTGTCACAGGAATGGTTCAAAACATAGTCACTAAGAAGAGTCAGTCTTCTTGTACTTCATTCGGCATAGTGCCTTTTGTATTTAATTCCGATGCACTATCTGTGTTTCGTCGTCAATAAGAAGGTCCAAGGGATACATTAAACCTGAAATGAAGCGTCGGAATCTATAACGAGTGTCACAGGAATGGTTCAAAACTTAGACAGTAAGAAGAGTCAGTTTTCTTGTCCTTTAGTCGGCATTGTGCCTTTTGGATTTAATTCCGATGCAATTTCTGTGTTTCATCGTCAATATGAAGGTCCAAGGGATACAGTAATCCTGAAGTGAAGCATCAGAATGTATATCTAGTGTCATAGGAATGGTTCAAAACACAGTCAGTGAGAACAGTCAGTCTTCTTGTACTTAAGTCGGCGTTGTGCCTTTTCTATTTAATTCCGATGCAATTTCTGTGTTTCACCGTCAACAAGAAGGTCCAAGGGATACAAAGCCTGGAGTGAAGCATCGGAATATATAACTAGTGTCACAGGAATGGTTCAAAACATACTCAGCAACAAGATTCAGTCTTCTTGTTCCTAAGTCGGCATTGTGTCTTTTGTATTTACTTTCGTCGCGATTTCGGTGTTTCATCGTCAATAAGTAGGACAAAGAGATATAGTAAACCTGGTGTGAAGCATCGAAATCTATAACTAACGTCACAGGAATGGTTCAAAACATAGACAGTAAGAAGAGTCAGTCTTCTTGCACTTAAGTCGGCATTGTGCCGTTTGTATTTATTTCCGATGCTATTTCTGTGTTTCATCGTCAATTAAATGGTCAGAGGGATACAGTAAACCTGAAGTGAAGCATCGGAATCCATAACTAGTGTCACAGGAATGGTTCAAATCATTGGCAGTAAGAAGAGTCAATTTTCTTGTCCTTAAATAGGCATTGTTTCTTTATTATTTAATTCCGATGCAATTTCTGTGTTTCATCGTCAATAAGAAGGTCCAAGGGATACAGTAAACCTGGAGTGAAGCACCGGAATCTATAACTAGTGTCACAGGAATGGTTCAAAACATAGACAGTAAGAAGAGTCAGTCTTCTTGCACTTAAGTCGGCATTGTGCCTTTTGTATTTCATGCCGATGCAATTTCTGTGTTTCATCGTCAATAAGAAGGTCCAAAGGTTACGGTAAACCTAAAGTGAAGCATCGGAATCTATAACTATTGTCACAGGAATGGTTCAAAGCATAGTCAGTAAGAAGAGTCAGTCTTCATGTACTTAAGTCGGCATTGTGCCTTTTGTATTTAATTCCGATGCAATTTCTGTGTTTCATCGTCAATAAGAAGGTCTAAGGGATACAATAAACCTGAAGTGAAGCATCGGAATCTATAACTAGTGTCAATGGAATGGTTCAAACATAGACCGTAGGAAGAGTCAGTCTTCTTCTACTAAAGTCGGCATTGTGCCTTTTGTATTTAATTCCGATGCAATTTCTGTGTTTCATCGTCAATAAGAAGGACAGAGGGATACAGTAAACCTGAAGTGAAGCATCGGAATCTATAACTAGTGTCAATGGAATGGGTCAAACAAAGACAGTAGGAAGAGTCAGTCTTCTTGTACTTAAGTCGGCATTGTGCCTTTTGTATTTAATTCCGATGCAATTTCTGTGTTTCATCGTCAATAAGAAGGTCCAAGGGATACAGTAAACCTGAAGTGAAGCATCAGAATCTATATCTAGTGTCACAGGAATGGTTCAAAACACAGTCAGTGAGAAGAGTCAGTCTTCTTGTACTTAAGTCGGCGTTGTGCCTTTTCTATTTAATTCCGATGCAATTTCTGTGTTTCATCGTCAATAAGAAGGTCCAAGGGATACAGTAAACCTGGAGTGAAGCACCGGAATCTATAACTAGTGTCACAGGAATGGTTCAAAACATAGACGGTAAGAAGAGTCAGCCTTCTTGTACTTAAGACGGCATTGAGCCTTTTGTATTTAATTCCGATGCAATTTCTGTGTTTCATCGTTAATAAGAAGGTCCAAGGGATACGGTAACCCTAAAGTGAAGCATCAGAATCTATGACTAGTGTCACAGGAATGGTTCAAAACATAGTCAGTAAGAAGAGTCAGTCTTCATGTACTTAAGTCGACATTGTGCCATTTGTATTTAATTCCGATGCAATTTCTGTATTTCATCGTCAATAAGAAGGTCCAAGGGATGCAGTAAACGTGAAGTGAAGCATCGGAATCTGTAACTAGTGTCACAGGAATGGTTCAAACATAGTCAGTAACAAGAGTCAGTCTTCTTGTAACTATGTCGGCATTGTGCCATTTCTATTTAATTTGGATGCAATTTCGGTGTTTTATCGTCTTTAAGAAGGTCCAAGGGATACAGTAAACCTGGTGTAAGGGCATCGAAATCTATAACTAGTATCACAAGGATGGTTCAAAACGTAGACAGTAAGAAGAGTCAGTGTTCTTGCACTTAAGTCGGCATTGTGCCTTTTGTATTTAATTCCGATGTCATTTCAGTGTTTCATCGTCAATAAGAAGGTCAGAGGGTTACAGTAATCCTGAAGTGAAGCATCGGAATCTATAACTAGTGTCACAGGAATGGTTCACAGCATAGACCGTAAGAAGAGTCAGCCTTCTTGGACTTAAGTCGGCATTGTGCCTTTTGTATTTATTTCCGATTCAATTTCTGTGTTTCATCGTTAATAAGAAGGTCTAAGGGATACAGTAAACCCGAAGTGAAGCATCGGGATCTATAACTGGTGTCACAGGAATGGTTCAAAACATAGTCAGTAAGAAGAGTCAGTCTTCATGTACTTAAGTCGGCATTGTGCCTTTTGTATTTAATTGCGATGCAATTTCTGTGTTTCATCGTCAATAAGAAGGTACAAGGGATACAGTAAACCTGAAGTGAAGAATCGGAATCAATATCTGGTGTCACAGGAATGGTTCAAAACATAGTCAGTGAGAAGAGTCAGTCTTCCTGTACTTAAGTCGGCATTGTGCCTTTTCTATTTAATTCCGATGCAATTTCTGTGTTTCATCGTCAATAAGAAGCTCCAAGGGATACAGTAAGCCTGGACTGAAGCATCGGAATCTATAACTAGTGTCACAGGAATGTTTCAAAGCATACTCAGTAACAAGAGGCAGCCTTCTTGTACCTAAGTCTGCATTGTGCCTTTTCTATTTATTTCCGATGCAATTTCGGTGTTTCGTCGTCAATAAGTAGGACCAAGGGATACAGTAAACATGGTGTGAAGCATCGAAATCTATAACTAATGTCACAGGAATGGTTCAATACATAGACAGTAAGAAGAGTCAGTCTTCTTGCACTTAAGTCGGCATTGTGCCGTTTGTATTTATTTCCGATGCTATTTCTGTGTTTCATCGTCAAAAATATGGTCAGAGGGATACAGTAAACCTGAAGTGAAGCATCGGAATCCATAACTAGTGTCACAGGAATGGTTCAACTCATAGGCAGTAAGAAGAGTCAATTTTCTTGTCCTTAAGTCGGCATTGTGCCTTTATTATTTAATTCCGATGCAATTTCTGTGTTTCATCGTCAATAAGAAGGTCCAAGGGATACAGTAAAACTGGAGTGAAGCACCGGAATCTATAACCAGTGTCACAGGAATGGTTCAAAACATAGACGGTAAGTAGAGTCAGCCTTCTTGTACTTAAGACGGCATTGTGCCTTTTGTATTTCATTCCGATGCAATTTCTCTGTTTCATCGTCAATAAGAAGGTCCAAGGTTTACGGTAAACCTAAAGTGAAGCATCGGAATCTATAACTAGTGTCACAGGAATGGTTCAAACACAGTCAGTAAGAAGAGTCAGTCTTCTTGTACTTAAGTCGGCATTGTGCCTTTTGTATTTAATTCCGATGCAATTTCTGTGTTTCATCGTCAATAAGAAGGTCCAAGGGATACAATAAACCTGAAGAGAAGCATCGGAATCTATAACTAGTGTCAATGGAATGGTTCAAACATAGACAATAGGAAGAGTCAGTCTTCTTCTACTAAAGTCGGCATTGTGCCTTTTGTATTTAATTCCGATGCAATTTCTGTGTTTCATCGTCAATAAGAAGGTCCAAGGGATACAAAGCCTGGAGTGAAGCATCGGAATATATAACTAGTGTCACAGGAATGTTTCAAAACATACTCAGTAACAAGAGGCAGTCTTCTTGTTCCTAAGTCGGCATTGTGTCTTTTCTATTTAATTTCGTCGCGATTTCGGTGTTTCATCGTCAATAAGTAGTACCAAGGGATACAGTAATCCTGGTGTGAAGCATCGAAATCTATAACTAGTGTCACAGGAATGGTTCTAAACATAGACAGTAAGAAGAGTCAGTCTTCTTGCACTTAAGTCGGCATTGTGCCCTTTGTATTTATTTACAATGCAATTTCTGTGTTTCAACGTCAATAAGAAGGTCAGAGGGATACAGTAAACCTGGAGTGGAGCACCGGAATCTATAACTAGTGTCACAGGAATGGTTCAAAACATAGACGGTAAGAAGAGTCAGCCTTCTTGTACTTAAGACGGCATTGTGCCTTTTGTATTTAATTCCGAAGCAATTTCTGTGTTTCATCGTCAATAAGAAGGTCCAAGGGATACCGTAACCCTAAAGTGAAGCATCAGAATCTATGACTAGTGTCACAGGAATGGTTCAAAACATAGTCAGTAAGAAGAGTCAGTCTTCATGTACTTAAGTCGGCATTGTGCCATTTGTATTTAATTCCGATGCAATTTCTGTATTTCATCGTCAATAAGAAGGTCCAAGGGATGCAGTAAACGTGAAGTGAAGCATCGGAATCTGTAACTAGTGTCACAGGAATGGTTCAAACATAGTCAGTAACAAGAGTCAGTCTTCTTGTAACTATGTCGGCATTGTGCCATTTCTATTTAATTTGGATGCAATTTCGGTGTTTTATCGTCTTTAAGAAGGTCCAAGGGATACAGTAAACCTGGTGTAAGGGCATCGAAATCTATAACTAGTATCACAAGGATGGTTCAAAACGTAGACAGTAAGAAGAGTCAGTGTTCTTGCACTTAAGTCGGCATTGTGCCTTTTGTATTTAATTCCGATGTCATTTCAGTGTTTCATCGTCAATAAGAAGGTCAGAGGGTTACAGTAATCCTGAAGTGAAGCATCGGAATCTATAACTAGTGTCACAGGAATGGTTCACAGCATAGACCGTAAGAAGAGTCAGCCTTCTTGGACTTAAGTCGGCATTGTGCCTTTTGTATTTATTTCCGATTCAATTTCTGTGTTTCATCGTTAATAAGAAGGTCTAAGGGATACAGTAAACCCGAAGTGAAGCATCGGGATCTATAACTGGTGTCACAGGAATGGTTCAAAACATAGTCAGTAAGAAGAGTCAGTCTTCATGTACTTAAGTCGGCATTGTGCCTTTTGTATTTAATTGCGATGCAATTTCTGTGTTTCATCGTCAATAAGAAGGTACAAGGGATACAGTAAACCTGAAGTGAAGAATCGGAATCAATATCTGGTGTCACAGGAATGGTTCAAAACATAGTCAGTGAGAAGAGTCAGTCTTCCTGTACTTAAGTCGGCATTGTGCCTTTTCTATTTAATTCCGATGCAATTTCTGTGTTTCATCGTCAATAAGAAGCTCCAAGGGATACAGTAAGCCTGGACTGAAGCATCGGAATCTATAACTAGTGTCACAGGAATGTTTCAAAGCATACTCAGTAACAAGAGGCAGCCTTCTTGTACCTAAGTCTGCATTGTGCCTTTTCTATTTATTTCCGATGCAATTTCGGTGTTTCGTCGTCAATAAGTAGGACCAAGGGATACAGTAAACATGGTGTGAAGCATCGAAATCTATAACTAATGTCACAGGAATGGTTCAATACATAGACAGTAAGAAGAGTCAGTCTTCTTGCACTTAAGTCGGCATTGTGCCGTTTGTATTTATTTCCGATGCTATTTCTGTGTTTCATCGTCAAAAATATGGTCAGAGGGATACAGTAAACCTGAAGTGAAGCATCGGAATCCATAACTAGTGTCACAGGAATGGTTCAACTCATAGGCAGTAAGAAGAGTCAATTTTCTTGTCCTTAAGTCGGCATTGTGCCTTTATTATTTAATTCCGATGCAATTTCTGTGTTTCATCGTCAATAAGAAGGTCCAAGGGATACAGTAAAACTGGAGTGAAGCACCGGAATCTATAACCAGTGTCACAGGAATGGTTCAAAACATAGACGGTAAGTAGAGTCAGCCTTCTTGTACTTAAGACGGCATTGTGCCTTTTGTATTTCATTCCGATGCAATTTCTCTGTTTCATCGTCAATAAGAAGGTCCAAGGTTTACGGTAAACCTAAAGTGAAGCATCGGAATCTATAACTAGTGTCACAGGAATGGTTCAAACACAGTCAGTAAGAAGAGTCAGTCTTCTTGTACTTAAGTCGGCATTGTGCCTTTTGTATTTAATTCCGATGCAATTTCTGTGTTTCATCGTCAATAAGAAGGTCCAAGGGATACAATAAACCTGAAGAGAAGCATCGGAATCTATAACTAGTGTCAATGGAATGGTTCAAACATAGACAATAGGAAGAGTCAGTCTTCTTCTACTAAAGTCGGCATTGTGCCTTTTGTATTTAATTCCGATGCAATTTCTGTGTTTCATCGTCAATAAGAAGGTCCAAGGGATACAAAGCCTGGAGTGAAGCATCGGAATATATAACTAGTGTCACAGGAATGTTTCAAAACATACTCAGTAACAAGAGGCAGTCTTCTTGTTCCTAAGTCGGCATTGTGTCTTTTCTATTTAATTTCGTCGCGATTTCGGTGTTTCATCGTCAATAAGTAGTACCAAGGGATACAGTAATCCTGGTGTGAAGCATCGAAATCTATAACTAGTGTCACAGGAATGGTTCTAAACATAGACAGTAAGAAGAGTCAGTCTTCTTGCACTTAAGTCGGCATTGTGCCCTTTGTATTTATTTACAATGCAATTTCTGTGTTTCAACGTCAATAAGAAGGTCCAAGGTATACAGTAAACCTGAAGTGAAACATCGGAATCTATAACTATTGTCACAGGAATGGTTCAAAGCATAGTCAGTAAGAAGAGTCAGTCTTCATGTACTTAAGTCGGCATTGTGCCTTTTGTATTTAATTCCGATGCAATTTCTGTGTTTCATCGTCAATAAGAAGGTCTAAGGGATACAATAAACCTGAAGTGAAGCATCGGAATCTATAACTAGTGTCAATGGAATGGTTCAAACATAGACCGTAGGAAGAGTCAGTCTTCTTCTACTAAAGTCGGCATTGTGCCTTTTGTATTTAATTCCGATGCAATTTCTGTGTTTCATCGTCAATAAGAAGGACAGAGGGATACAGTAAACCTGAAGTGAAGCATCGGAATCTATAACTAGTGTCAATGGAATGGGTCAAACAAAGACAGTAGGAAGAGTCAGTCTTCTTGTACTTAAGTCGGCATTGTGCCTTTTGTATTTAATTCCGATGCAATTTCTGTGTTTCATCGTCAATAAGAAGGTCCAAGGGATACAGTAAACCTGAAGTGAAGCATCAGAATCTATATCTAGTGTCACAGGAATGGTTCAAAACACAGTCAGTGAGAAGAGTCAGTCTTCTTGTACTTAAGTCGGCGTTGTGCCTTTTCTATTTAATTCCGATGCAATTTCTGTGTTTCATCGTCAATAAGAAGGTCCAAGGGATACAGTAAACCTGGAGTGAAGCACCGGAATCTATAACTAGTGTCACAGGAATGGTTCAAAACATAGACGGTAAGAAGAGTCAGCCTTCTTGTACTTAAGACGGCATTGAGCCTTTTGTATTTAATTCCGATGCAATTTCTGTGTTTCATCGTTAATAAGAAGGTCCAAGGGATACGGTAACCCTAAAGTGAAGCATCAGAATCTATGACTAGTGTCACAGGAATGGTTCAAAACATAGTCAGTAAGAAGAGTCAGTCTTCATGTACTTAAGTCGACATTGTGCCATTTGTATTTAATTCCGATGCAATTTCTGTATTTCATCGTCAATAAGAAGGTCCAAGGGATGCAGTAAACGTGAAGTGAAGCATCGGAATCTGTAACTAGTGTCACAGGAATGGTTCAAACATAGTCAGTAACAAGAGTCAGTCTTCTTGTAACTATGTCGGCATTGTGCCATTTCTATTTAATTTGGATGCAATTTCGGTGTTTTATCGTCTTTAAGAAGGTCCAAGGGATACAGTAAACCTGGTGTAAGGGCATCGAAATCTATAACTAGTATCACAAGGATGGTTCAAAACGTAGACAGTAAGAAGAGTCAGTGTTCTTGCACTTAAGTCGGCATTGTGCCTTTTGTATTTAATTCCGATGTCATTTCAGTGTTTCATCGTCAATAAGAAGGTCAGAGGGTTACAGTAATCCTGAAGTGAAGCATCGGAATCTATAACTAGTGTCACAGGAATGGTTCACAGCATAGACCGTAAGAAGAGTCAGCCTTCTTGGACTTAAGTCGGCATTGTGCCTTTTGTATTTATTTCCGATTCAATTTCTGTGTTTCATCGTTAATAAGAAGGTCTAAGGGATACAGTAAACCCGAAGTGAAGCATCGGGATCTATAACTGGTGTCACAGGAATGGTTCAAAACATAGTCAGTAAGAAGAGTCAGTCTTCATGTACTTAAGTCGGCATTGTGCCTTTTGTATTTAATTGCGATGCAATTTCTGTGTTTCATCGTCAATAAGAAGGTACAAGGGATACAGTAAACCTGAAGTGAAGAATCGGAATCAATATCTGGTGTCACAGGAATGGTTCAAAACATAGTCAGTGAGAAGAGTCAGTCTTCCTGTACTTAAGTCGGCATTGTGCCTTTTCTATTTAATTCCGATGCAATTTCTGTGTTTCATCGTCAATAAGAAGCTCCAAGGGATACAGTAAGCCTGGACTGAAGCATCGGAATCTATAACTAGTGTCACAGGAATGTTTCAAAGCATACTCAGTAACAAGAGGCAGCCTTCTTGTACCTAAGTCTGCATTGTGCCTTTTCTATTTATTTCCGATGCAATTTCGGTGTTTCGTCGTCAATAAGTAGGACCAAGGGATACAGTAAACATGGTGTGAAGCATCGAAATCTATAACTAATGTCACAGGAATGGTTCAATACATAGACAGTAAGAAGAGTCAGTCTTCTTGCACTTAAGTCGGCATTGTGCCGTTTGTATTTATTTCCGATGCTATTTCTGTGTTTCATCGTCAAAAATATGGTCAGAGGGATACAGTAAACCTGAAGTGAAGCATCGGAATCCATAACTAGTGTCACAGGAATGGTTCAACTCATAGGCAGTAAGAAGAGTCAATTTTCTTGTCCTTAAGTCGGCATTGTGCCTTTATTATTTAATTCCGATGCAATTTCTGTGTTTCATCGTCAATAAGAAGGTCCAAGGGATACAGTAAAACTGGAGTGAAGCACCGGAATCTATAACCAGTGTCACAGGAATGGTTCAAAACATAGACGGTAAGTAGAGTCAGCCTTCTTGTACTTAAGACGGCATTGTGCCTTTTGTATTTCATTCCGATGCAATTTCTCTGTTTCATCGTCAATAAGAAGGTCCAAGGTTTACGGTAAACCTAAAGTGAAGCATCGGAATCTATAACTAGTGTCACAGGAATGGTTCAAACACAGTCAGTAAGAAGAGTCAGTCTTCTTGTACTTAAGTCGGCATTGTGCCTTTTGTATTTAATTCCGATGCAATTTCTGTGTTTCATCGTCAATAAGAAGGTCCAAGGGATACAATAAACCTGAAGAGAAGCATCGGAATCTATAACTAGTGTCAATGGAATGGTTCAAACATAGACAATAGGAAGAGTCAGTCTTCTTCTACTAAAGTCGGCATTGTGCCTTTTGTATTTAATTCCGATGCAATTTCTGTGTTTCATCGTCAATAAGAAGGTCCAAGGGATACAAAGCCTGGAGTGAAGCATCGGAATATATAACTAGTGTCACAGGAATGTTTCAAAACATACTCAGTAACAAGAGGCAGTCTTCTTGTTCCTAAGTCGGCATTGTGTCTTTTCTATTTAATTTCGTCGCGATTTCGGTGTTTCATCGTCAATAAGTAGTACCAAGGGATACAGTAATCCTGGTGTGAAGCATCGAAATCTATAACTAGTGTCACAGGAATGGTTCTAAACATAGACAGTAAGAAGAGTCAGTCTTCTTGCACTTAAGTCGGCATTGTGCCCTTTGTATTTATTTACAATGCAATTTCTGTGTTTCAACGTCAATAAGAAGGTCAGAGGGATACAGTAAACCTGGAGTGGAGCACCGGAATCTATAACTAGTGTCACAGGAATGGTTCAAAACATAGACGGTAAGAAGAGTCAGCCTTCTTGTACTTAAGACGGCATTGTGCCTTTTGTATTTAATTCCGAAGCAATTTCTGTGTTTCATCGTCAATAAGAAGGTCCAAGGGATACCGTAACCCTAAAGTGAAGCATCAGAATCTATGACTAGTGTCACAGGAATGGTTCAAAACATAGTCAGTAAGAAGAGTCAGTCTTCATGTACTTAAGTCGGCATTGTGCCATTTGTATTTAATTCCGATGCAATTTCTGTATTTCATCGTCAATAAGAATGTCCAAGGGATGCAGTAAACGTGAAGTAAAGCATCGGAATCTATAACTAGTGTCAATGGAATGGTTCAAACATAGACAGTAGGAAGTGTCAGTCTTCTTCTACTAAAGTCGGCATTGTGCCTTTTGTATTTAATTCCGATGCAATTTCTGTGTTTCATCGTCAATAAGAAGGTCCAACGGATACAGTAAACCTGAAGTGAAGCATCGGAATCTATAACTAGTGTCAATGGAATGGTTCAAACACAGACAGTTGGAACAGTCAGACTTCTTCTACTAAAGTCGGCATTGTGCCTTTTGTATTTAATTCCGATGCAATTTCTGTGTTTCATCGTCAATAAGAAGGTCCAAGGGATACAGTAAACCTGAAGTGAAGCATCGGAATCTATAACTAATGTCACATGAATGGTTCAAAACATAGACAGTAAGAAGAGTAAGTCTTCTTGTTCTTAAGTCGGCATTGTGCATTTTGTATTTACTTCCGATGAAATTTCTGTGTTTCATCGTCAATAAGAAGGTCAGAGGAATACAGTAACCCTGAAGTGAAACATCAGAATCTATAACTAATGTCACAGAAATGGTTCAAAATATAGTAAGGTAAGAAGAGTCAGCCTCCTTGTACTTAAGTCGGCATTGTGCCGTTTGTATTTAATTCCGATGCAATTTCTGTGTTTCATCTTCAATAAGAAGGTCCACGGGATACAGTAAACATGAAGTGAAGCATCGGAATCTATAACTTGTGTCACAGGAATGGTTCAAAACATACTCAGTAACAAGAGTCAGTCTTCTTGTACCTAAGTCGGCATTATGCCTTTTCTATTTAATTCCGATGTAATTTCTGTGTTTCATCGTCAATAAGGAGGTCAAAGGGATACAGTAAACCTGAAGTGAAGCATCGGAGTCTATAACTAGTGTCAGAGGAATGGTTCAAAACATAGGCAGTAAGAAGAGTCATTTTTCTTGTCCTTTAGTCGGCATTGTGACTTTTCTATTTAATTCCGATGCAATTTCTGTGTTTCATAGTCAATAAGAAGGTCCAAGGGATACAGTACACCTGGAGCGAAGCATCGGAATCTATAACTAGTGTCACTGGAATGGTTCAAAACATAGTCAGTAAGAAGAGTCAGTCTTCATGTACTTATGTCGGCATTGTTCATTTTGTATTTAATTCCGATGCAATTTCTGTGTTTCATCGTCAATAAGAAGGTTCAAGGGATACAGTAAACCCGAAGTGAAGCATCGGAATCTATAACTAGAGTCAATGGAATGGTTCAAACATAGACAGTAGGAAGAGTCAGTCTTCTTGTACTTAAGTCGGTATTGTGGCTTTTGTATTTAATTCCGATGCAATTTCTGTGTTTCATCGTTAATAAGATGGTCCAAGGGATACAGTGAACAGCGTGTGATGCATCGAAATCTATAACTATAGTCATAGGAGTGGTTCAAAACATAGAAACTAAGAAGAGTCAGTCTTCTTGTACTTAAGTCGGCATTGTGCCTTTTCTATTTAATTCCGATGCAATTTCAGTGTTTCATCGTCAATAAGATGGTCAGAGGGATACAGTAAACATGAAGTGAAGCATCGGAATCTATAACTAGTGTCACAGGAATGGTTCATATCATAGTCAGTAAGAAGAGTCAGTCTTCTTGTCCTTAAGTCGGCATTGTGCCTTTTGTATTTAATTCCGATGAAATTTCTGTGTTTCATCGTCAATAAGAAGGTCCAAGGGATACAGTAAACCAGAAGTGAAGCATCGGAATCTATAACTAGTGTCACATGAATGGTTCAAAACATAGTCAGTAAGAAGAGTCAGTCCTCTTGTACTTTAGTCGGCATTGTGCCTTTTGTATTTAATTCCGATGCAATTTCTGTGTTCCATCGTCAATAAGAAGGTCAGAGGAAAACAGTAACCCCAAAATTAAGCATCGGAATCTATAACTAGTGTCACAGAAATGGTTCAAAACATAGTAAGGAAGAAGAGTTACTCTTTTTGTACTTAAGTCGGCATTGTGCATTTTATATTTAATTCCAATGCAATTTCTGTGTTTCATCGTCAATAAGAAGGTCAGAGGGATACAGTAAACCTGAAGTGAAGCATCGGAATCTATTACTAGTGTCACGGAAATGGTACAAACATAGTAAGGAAGAAGAGTCAGTCTACTTGTACTTAGGTCGGCATTGTGCATTTTATATTTAATTCCGATGCAATTTCTGTGTTTCATCGTCAATAAGAAGGTCAGAGATATACAGTAAACCTGAAGTGAAGCATCGGAATCTATAACTAGTGTCACAGGAATGGTTCAAAACATAGTCAGTAAGAACAGTCAGTCTTTTTGTACTTAAGACGGCATTGTGCCTTTTGTATTTAATTCCGATGTAATTTCTGTGTTTCATCGTCAATAAGAAGGTCCAAGGGACACCGTAACCCTAAAGTGAAGCATCAGAATCTATGACTAGTGTCACAGGATTGGTTCAAAACCTAGTCAGTAAGAAGAGTCAGTCTTCATGTACTTAAGTCGGCATTGTGCCATTTGTATTTAATTCCGATGCAATTTCTGTATTTCATCGTCAATAAGAATGTCCAAGGGATGCAGTAAACGTGAAGTGAAGCATCGGAATCTATAACTAGTGTCAATGGAATGGTTCAAACATTGACAGTAGGAAGAGTCAGTCTTCTTCTACTAAAGTCGGCATTGTGCCTTTTGTATTTAATTCCGATGCAATTTCTGTGTTTCATCGTCAATAAGAAGGTCCAACGGATACAGTAAACCTGAAGTGAAGCATCGGAATCTATAACTAGTGTCAATGGAATGGTTCAAACATAGACAGTTGGAACAGTCAGTCTTCTTCTACTAAAGTCGGCATTGTGCCTTTTGTATTTAATTCCGAAGCAATTTCTGTGTTTCATCGTCAATAAGAAGGTCCAAGGGATACAGTAAACCTGAAGTGAAGCATCGGAATCCATAACTAGTGTCACAGGAATGGTTCAAAACATAGACAGTAAGAAGAGTTAGTCTTCTTGTTCTTAAGTCGGCATTGTGCATTTTGTATTTACTTCCGATGAAATTTCTGTGTTTCATCGTCAATAAGAAGGTCAGAGGAATACAGTAACCCTGAAGTGAAACATCAGAATCTATAACTAATGTCACAGAAATGGTTCAAAATATAGTAAGGTAAGAAGAGTCAGCCTCCTTGTACTTAAGTCGGCATTGTGCCGTTTGTATTTAATTCCGATGCAATTTCTGTGTTTCATCTTCAATAAGAAGGTCCACGGGATACAGTAAACATGAAGTGAAGCATCGGAATCTATAACTTGTGTCACAGGAATGGTTCAAAACATACTCAGTAACAAGAGTCAGTCTTCTTGTACCTAAGTCGGCATTATGCCTTTTCTATTTAATTCCGATGCAATTTCTGTGTTTCATCGTCAATAAGGAGGTCAAAGGGATACAGTAAACCTGAAGTGAAGCATCGGAGTCTATAACTAGTGTCAGAGGAATGGTTCAAAACATAGGCAGTAAGAAGAGTCATTTTTCTTGTCCTTTAGTCGGCATTGTGACTTTTGTATTTAATTCCGATGCAATTTCTGTGCTTCATCGTCAATAAGAAAGTCCAAGGGATACAGTACACCTGGAGCGAAGCATCGGAATCTATAACTAGTGTCACAGGAATGGTTCAAAACATAGACGATAAGAAGAGTCAGCCTTCTTGGACTTATGTCGGCATTGTTCCTTTTGTATTTAATTCCGATGCAATTTCTGTGTTTCATCGTCAATAAGAAGGTTCAAGGGATACAGTAAACCCGAAGTGAAGCATCGGAATCTATAACTAGAGTCAATGGAATGGTTCAAACATAGACAGTAGGAAGAGTCAGTCTTCTTGTACTTAAGTCGGTATTGTGCCTTTTGTATTTAATTCCGATGCAATTTCTGTGTTTCATCGTTAATAAGATGGTCCAAGGGATACAGTGTACCCCGTGTGATGCATCGAAATCTATAACTATGGTCATAGGAGTGGTTCAAAGCATAGAAACTAAGAAGAGTCAGTCTTCTTGTACTTAAGTCGGCATTGTGCCTTTTCTATTTAATTCCGATGCAATTTCAGTGTTTCATCGTCAATAAGATGGTCAGAGGGATACAGTAAACATGAAGTGAAGCATCGGAATCTATAACTAGTGTCACAGGAATGGTTCATATCATAGTCAGTAAGAAGAGTCAGTCTTCTTGTCCTTAAGTCGGCATTGTGCCTTTTGTATTTAATTCCGATGAAATTTCTGTGTTTCATCGTCAATAAGAAGGTCCAAGGGATACAGTAAACCAGAAGTGAAGCATCGGAATCTATAACTAGTGTCACATGAATGGTTCAAAACATAGTCAGTAAGAAGAGTCAGTCCTCTTGTACTTTAGTCGGCATTGTGCCTTTTGTATTTAATTCCCATGCAATTTCTGTGTTCCATCGTCAATAAGAAGGTCAGAGGAAAACAGTAACCCCAAAATTAAGCATCGGAATCTATAACTAGTGTCACAGGAATGGTTCAAAACATAGTCAGTAAGAACAGTCAGTCTTTTTGTCCTTAAGACGGCATTGTGCCTTTTGTATTTAATTCCGATGTAATTTCTGTGTTTCATCGTAAATAAGAAGGTCCAAGGGATACAGTAAACCTGTAGTGAAGCAACGGAAACTATAACTAGTGTCACAGGAATGTTTCAAAACATAGTCAGTAAGAAGAGTCAGTCTTTTTGTACTTAACTCGGCATTGTGCCTTTTGTATTTAATTCCCATGCAATTTCGGTGTTTCATCGTCAATAAGACGGTCCAAGGGATACAGTAAACCTGGTGTGAAGCATTGAAATCTATAACTAGTGTCACAGGAATGGTTCAAACATAGAGAGTAAGAAGAATCAGTCTTCTTGCACTTAAGTCGGCATTGTGCATTTTGTATTCAATTCCAATGCAATTTCTGTGTTTCATCGTCAATACGAAGGTCAGAGGGATACAGTAAACCTGAAGTTAAGCATCGGAATTTATAACTAGTGTCACAGGAATGGTTCTAAACATAGGCAGTAAAAAGAGTCAGTTTTCTTGTCCTTTAGTCGGCATTTGGCCTTTTGTATTTAATTCCGATGCAATTTCTGTGTTTCATCGTCAATAAGAAGGTCCAAGGGATACAGTACACCTGGAGTGAAGCATCGGAATCTATAACTAGTGTCACAGGAATGGTTCAAAACAAAGACGGTAAGAAGAGTCAGCCTTCTTGTACTTAAGTCGGCATTGTGCCTTTAGTATTTAATTCCGATGCAATTTCTGTGTTTCATCGTCAATAAGAAGGTCCAAGCTATACAGTAAACCTGAAGTGAAGCATCGGAATCCATAACTAGTTTCACAGAAATAGTTCAAATCATAGTCAGTAAGAAGAGTCAGTCTTCATGTACTTAAGTCGGCATTGTGCATTTTGTATTTTATTCCGATGCAATTTCTGTGTTTCATCGTCAATACGAGGGTCCAAGGGATACAGTAAACCTGAAGTGAAGCATCGAAATCTATAACTAGAGTCAATGGAATGGTTCAAACATAGACAGTAGGAAGAGTAAGTCTTCTTGTACCTAAGTCAGCATTGTGCCTTTTGTATTAAATTCCGATGCAATTTCTGTGTTTCATCGTTAATAAGAAGGTCCAAGGGATACAGTAAACCTGAAGTGAAGCATCGGAATCTATAACTAGTGTCACAGGAATGGATCTAAACATAGACAGTAAGAAGAGTCAGTCTTCTTGTAATTAAGTCGGCATTGTGCCAATTGTATTTAATTCCGATGCAATTTCTGTGTTTCATCGTCAATAAGAAGGTCCAATGGATACAGTAAACCTGGAGTGAAGCATCGGAATCTATAACAAGTGTCACAGGAATGGTACAAACAAAGTCAAAAAGAAGAGTCAGTCTTCTTGTACTTAATTCGGCATTGTGCCTTTTGTATTTAATTCCGATGCACTATCTGTGTTTCATCGTCAATAAGAAGGTTTAAGGGATACATTAAACCTGAAATGAAGCGTCGGAATCCATAACTAGTGTCACAGGAGTGGTTGAAAACATAGTCAGTAACAAGAGTCAGTCTCCTTGTACCTATGTCGGCATTCTGCCTTTTCTATTTAATTCCGATTCAATTTCGATGTTTTACCATCAATAAGAAAGTCCAAGGGATACAGTAAACCTGGTGTAAGGGCATCGAAATCTATAACTAGTGTCACAGGAATGGTTCAAAGCATTGACAGTAAGAAGAGTCAGTCTTCTTGCACTTAAGTCGGCATTGCGCCTTTTGTATTTAATTCCGATGCCATTTCTGTGTTTTATCGTCAATAAGAAGGTCAAAGGGATACAGTAAACCTGAAGGGAAGCATCGGAATCTATAACTAGTGTCACAGGAATGGTTCAAAACATAGGCAGTAAGAAGAGTCAGTTTTCCTGTCCTTAAGTCGGCATTGTGCCAATTGTATTTAATTCCGATGCAATTTCTGTGTTCAATCGTCAATAAGAAGGTCAGAAGGATACAATAAACCTGAAGTGAAGCATCGGAAGCTATAACTTGTGTCACAGGAATGGTTCAAAACATAGACAGTAAGAAGAGTCAGTCTTCATGTACTTAATTCGGCATTGTGCCTTTTGTATTTAATTCCGATGCTATTTCTGTGTTTCATCGTCAATAAGAAGGATCGAGGGATACAGTACACCTGGAGTGAAGCATCGGAATCTATAACTAGTGTCACAGGAATGGTTCAAAACATAGACGGTGAGAAGAGTCAGCCTTGTTGTACTTAAGTCGGCATTGTTCCTTTTGTATTTAATTCCGATGAAATTTCTGTGTTTCATCGTCAATATGAAGGTCCAAGGGATACAGTAAACCTGAAGTGAAGCATCGGAATCTATAACTAGTTTCACAGGAATGGTTCAAACCATAGTCAGTAAGAAGAGTCAGTCTTCAAGTACTTAAGTCGGCATTGTGCCTTTTGTATTTACTTCCGATGCAATTTCTGTGTTTCATCGTCAATAAGATGGTCCAAGGGATACAGTAAACCTGAAGTGAAGCATCGGAATCTATAACTAGAGTCAATGGAATGGTTCAAACATAGACGGTAGGAAGAGTCAGTCTTCTAGTACTTAAGTCGGGATTGTGCCTTTTGTACTTAATTCCGATGCATTTTCAGTGTTTCATCGTTAATAAGAAGGTCCAAGGGACACAGTAAACCTGAAGTGAAGCATCGGAATCAATAATTAGTGTCACAGGAATGGTTCAAAACGGTCAGTAAGAAGAGTCAGTCTTCTTGTACTTAAGTCGGCATTGTGCGTTATCTATTTATTTCCGATGCAATTTCTGTGTCTCATCGTCAATAAGAAGGTCCAAGGGATACTGTAAACCTAAAGTGAAGCATCGGCATCTATAACTAGTGTCACAGGTATGGTTCAAAACATAGACAGTAAGAAGAGTCAGTCTTCTTGTACGTAAGTCGGCATTGTGCGTTATCTATTAAATTCCGATGCAATTTCTGTGTCTCATCGTCAATAAGAAGGTCCAAGGGATACAGTAAACCTGGAGTGAAGCATCGGATTCTGTAACTAGTGTCACAGGAATGGTTCAAAACATACTCAGAAACAAGAGGCAGTCTTCTTGTACCTAAGTCGGCATTGTGCCTTTTCTATTTAATTCCGTTGCAATTTCGGTGTTTCGCCGACAATAAGAAGGACCAAGGGATACAGTAAACCTGGTGTGATGCATCGAAATCTATAACTAGTGTCACAGGAGTGGTTCAAACGTAGACAGTAAGAATAGTCAGTCTTCTTGTACTTAAGTCGGCATTGTGCCTTTTCTATTTAATTCCGAAGCAATTTCTGTGTTTCATCATCAATAAGAAGGTCTGAGGGATACAGTAAACATGAAGTGAAGCATCGGAATCTATAACTAGTGTCACAGGAATGGTTCAAAACATAGTCAGTAAGAAGAGTCAGTCTTCTTGTCCTTAAGTCGGCAATGTGAATTTTGTATTTAATTCCGATGCAATTTCTGTGTTTCATCGTCAATAAGAAGGTCCAAGGGATACAGTAAACCCGAAGTGAAGCATCGGAATCTATAACTAGTGTCACAGGAATGGTTCAAAACATAGTCAGTAAGAAGAGATAGCCTTCATGTACTTAAGTCGGGATTGTGCCTTTTGTATTTAATTCCGATGCAATTTCTGTGTTTCATCCTCAATAAGAAGGTCAAAGGGATACAGTAATCCTGAACTGAAGCATCGGAATCTATAACTAGTGCCAATGGAATGGTTCAAACATAGCCAGTAGGAAGAGTCAGTCTTCTTCTACTAAAGTCGGCATTGTGCCTTAAGTATTTAATTCCGATGCAATTTCTGTGTATCATCGTCAATAAGAAGGTCCAAGGGATACAGTAAACCTGAAGTGAAGCATCGGAATCTATAACTAGTGTCACAGGAATGGTTCAAAACATAGACAGTAAGAAGAGTCAGTCCTCTTGTACTTAAGTCGGCATTGTGCCTTTTGTATTTAATTCCGATGCAATTTCTGTGTTTCATCGTCAATAAGAAGGTCAGAGGAATACAGTAACCCTGAAGTGAAGCATCGGAATCTATAACTAGTGTCACAGGAATGGTTCAAAACATAGAGAGTAGGAAGAGTCAGTCTTCTTGCACTTAAGTCGCCATTGTGCTCTTTGTATTTATTTCCGATGCAATATCTGTGTTTAATCGTCAATAATAAGGTCAGAGGTATACAGTAAACCTGAAGTGAAGCATCGGAATCTATGACTAGTGTCACAGGCATGGTTCAAAACATAGGCAGTGAGAAGAGTCAATTTTCTTTTCCTAAAGTCGGCATTCTGCTTTTTGTATTTAATTCCGATGCAATATCTGTGTTTCATCGT